>NC_081420.1:18055982-18224910 GCF_949786415.1 Peromyscus eremicus
CTCCCCCTGCCTCAAGGCTATGTGAAGTGTCCCATCATAGAAGTGGGCTCCAAAAGGCCTGCTCATGCACCAGGGCTGGATTCTGATCCTACTGCCAGGGGCCCTTTAAGCAGATCAGACTACACAACTGTCTCACTGTGCAGAGGGCCTAGCTCAGTCCCATGCAGGCTACACAGCTGTTGATCTAAATTTCATGAGTTCCTACTAGTTTGGTTTGGTTGTCTCTGTATGTTTCTACATCATGATCTCGATACCCCTTGCTCATAGAATCCCTCTTCCCTCTCTTCAACTGGACTCCTGGAGCTCTGCCTGGTGCTTGGCTGTGGATCTCTGCATCTGCTTCCATCAGTTACTGGAGAAAAGCTCTGTGATGACAGAGAGGGTATGGGTCCTGTCTCCACCCACCTCTACTACAGCCCTGTTCCAGGCACACTCAACCTGGGTTTTTACATGGGCGCTGGCCCTTTAAACTCCGGCTCTCATGCTTGAGCAGCAAGCACTCTTAGCCACTGATCATCTCCCTGACCCTGACACCGCCATCCTTTTGACAGGAACAGATGTTTTTAAAATCTTGTGCCAGACCCTATTGAGATGTCTCAGTGGGTAAAGATAACTACCAAGATAGATGACCTGAGTTCAATGCCAGAACCCACATAGCAGAAAGAGAGAATCGGCTACCACAAGTTGTCATCTGGCTTTCACACATTTTTGCATGTCTGCATGTGCATACACACACACACACAAAAAAATGAAAATGTTGTAAATTTTTCTACTCTTATGTTAGTGGGGATGGTGGGAGGTTAGCAATGTTGCCGCCTTTTTACACCCTTTCATTTGACTTCCTGTTCAGCTACATGCTATATATCCATACGCTAGAGCTTACCTGTTGTTTGTGTCCTACAGCACTGGGGCTGGCACCAGGGCTTGCACACGTCTCACAAGCACTGAACTGCCATGATATCCCACCTCACCCCCTGACAACAGACACAGAGTCATGGCACATGGGATGGGACTTTGGAATCTTCCCCATTTGAGCCTGCTGAATTTAGTCTTACTGTAACTACAAGGCTGAAAAAAGCTTACTTTCCCATAAGATACCATCCTTAGGGAATCAGGGCTGTTTTGTAAGCTACACACCGTGCAGTCATCCCGGCATCTATTAAAACTCCAGACATTACTGATACCAGTAACGCGCCCAGCACCAGGAGGAACCCAATCCTTGCCCTCAGCAGGCTTAGTCTTAGCTCCGATGCTTGCCCTTCCTTTCCCACCAAGATCGAAAACGCCTCTCTGTGGTTGTAATTGAGTGTCGCTTGCTAGGGGAGCTTCTATAGCGTTTCTTAGTCACATTACAGCCTTGTGAGTTAAGGGGGAGAGAAAAGGGACTCTAAGGCTGGCTACTGGGACTCCCTGTGGGGGTTGCCCCAGGGATGCCTTCAGAAACAGGATGGTGCTACCCAGAATGTTTCCTTCCCTTTCTTTTTTCTGCCCCCCCCCCTGCGCCTCCCCCCCCCCCCCACGCCGCTTCATTGGAGATTGATCCTGGGGCCTTATACATGCTAAGCGAGTGCTCTCCCACTGACTGCCTCCAGACCAGTGGTTCTCAACCTCTGGATCGCGACCCCTCTGGGATCAAATGACCCTTTCACAGGGGTCATCTAAGACTGTCAAAAAAAACCAGATTATTTATATTATCGTTCATAACAATAGCAAAATTATGAAGTAGCAATGAAAATTTATGCTTGGTGTAGGGGGGGTCATCACAACATGAGGAGCTCTAGTAAAAGGTCACAGCATTAGAAAGGTTGAGAACCACTACTCTCGACAGACAAACAGCTATAGCAATAGATCTATAGCCCTGTTTCAGTGACTCACTCTGTACCCAGACTAGCCTTGAACTTACCCTGTAGCCCAGGCAGGGCTTAAACTAGCAATCCTCTCTCAGCCTAAGAGCTTTAGACCACAGACCTGTTTCATCAGGACTGACTGAGAATCTTTTCTGCACATAGAGGAAGCCCACCTTTGTATCTTTAACATCTTAGGCAGAGTAGGGAGGCTAAAGGTAGAGTGGCGGGGTGACAACCTTTTGACCTTTTAAACAACCACATTTCAGTTCAGCTTGTTCCTATTTGCCCGGAAGGGGGGAAGACGGGGAAGGAGAGGGTACGAACTCTAATTACAAACCTCATGTTTCTTTCAGCTATACTATTTTCAATCCTATATAATTTGTACAGCTGAAGTGTGGTAAGTGCTCGCTTTGCAGTGTGAAAACACGGTGCTCCCACTGAACGCTTGGGAAAGATTTGCTGTGAGTCAAACAGAAGGAAACTTCCTGAGGGTCTGATGAGTCTTAACTTGCAATCAGCTCAGGCACCATTTTGCTTTCCAGAAGGTCGGGCCTGGGAAGAGTCCAGGTGTCTTGCAGCCCTTTCTGTCACCGTTGGTGGTTTTCTGATCTTCTCTCACAGATGTTGTGACATAGGGATACTAACCTGGAACTCAAAGAGGATAGACTGGGCTTCTTGTGAAGCTCAGGAAGGTGATCAGCACAAACTCCATCCCCAAGGGTGGGAGTCTGGTCCTTATTGGTGGAAAGGCCAGCATGTCTGCAGCATCCCCATGAATGAGGCAATTATTAAATATCTCTTATGGGATGTAAGTGAGTTTTGTACATTCAGGTTTTTAGTGGACTATTAGGGAATCTTGACAAACTCTTAGCATCTCCATGAAGCTGATGAGCTCGCTGGGATGAAAGCGATTTGTTTAGCTGCATGTTAGTGGTAGAAGAACTGAGTGGGCATCTCTCTCTGAGTGATAAACCCATATCCTCGGCTACAGAACCTTCCTCTTCCTTCGAGGCAGAGAGCTAGATGGGAAAGGCGTAGAGGCTCATCATAACGGGACAATGGAACTGTTCCTCAGGTCCTGGAAACATCCTGGAAACCTGTCCTCTCAATGTTGGGACTAGTTTTAGCCTCCTTGACCAGAAACATAAGGAAAAAAAGAAGAAAGTCAACAAAGTCATTAATGCACTGTCTGCATACAAAACTGGGTGTTGAGACAGCTCTGCCGGGTAAATTTGGTTGACAAATGGACAGACAGACTGACTTCCTTCCTTCCTTCCTTCCTTCCTTCCTTCCTTCTCCTAAAACAAGGTCTGACCACATAGCCCAGGTTGGTTTGGCACCCACTGTACCACCCAAGCTGTCTCCAGACTCACAGCCATCCTTCTGCCTCAGCTCCCCAAGTGGTAGAGAGACAGATATGAGCCGCCACGCTTGGCTTCTTTTGCATTTATTTCTTGTGTTTCCACATTGTACAGTGCGGCAATAATCACCCATGGGTACAGGTATCATCTGCTGCCTTGCTTGGCGGCTTACAAATATTTTTAGTTTCATCTCCTTTTACAAGCACACTCTTCTGTGAAACTTCAACATACCAAACCTGATAAAAGAAAACTTTGTTAGCATAGTGTATGTTAGACGTCAACATAGAATGCTGACTTACTTATTTAGGTGGGGAGAACAAAGAAGTCTTGTGATGAGCAGAGAAATCTGAACAGTTTTATGGATGGCATCTGTGGCCTTTTCTAACTTCAACTCTCAATTTCTTTCCTTCTGCTGATATTTTAATGTTACAAACTCTTGGGGGAAAAAAATCTTGCTTTTCTAAAATGGGGAGTTTCAGATAATTACGGGGGGGGGTGATTTTCTAAAATAGTGACTCGTGACACACCTTAGTACTTTCTCCCCCTGCTTACATCTTATGCATCTAAACTCAAGGAGGAAGGGGGAAATGTTGCCCCAAAGTCAAAATCTTTAATATGGTGTAAGAATTTTCACTTTTTAATTAATAAGCCTACAGTTTAGGGAATACATCATAGCTTCTTGTAGTAAGTCTTAGACACAGAAAACATTCCGATTATAACATTAATGAGACGTGCATGGCTGTCCTAAGAAAGAAGAGCTCAGAGACTGAAGATGCCTCTATATCTGGACTGTTTCTCCGAGTTGCTCTGCTGGGCCCCGAGTGTGTAGTTCTGGCCTTTGATTCTCTCCACCAATGCTTAGCCGCCTTTGGCAGGGTAGCTTTGGCAGTTCAGTGCCAACGATTGAATTTAGTCGTGCCAGTTTATGCCACACATTGAGTTATTTTTATACATGAAAATCCACTGGCGGCCAGCATGGGGGCTGCCTCAGTCTGTGATTGAGTGGGACATGGTGATATTGTGGGAAGGGACTCACTGTGACATTTTGTAGGAATGAACATGAGTTTTTTATAAAGGGGGAGAAACGGAGAACAGAGCTATCGTCATTCTGATGAGAGGTTATCAGCTGTGTGCAACTGAGACCGTGACTTGGAAGCTGTGTGATCTGAGCAAACCTGGCTGTATTGGCCATTGCTGGTCACCACAATGTCACTGTGGAAGTTAGCATTAACTTCTCAGGTGACCATGCAGCTAAGGGAGTGGAAGAACATCTTTAATACAAGTCAGTTAATGACTACTAGAGAACAAGAGACTTCCCACCAGAATGGAATATAGGAGACCCTTCCTGCAAGCAAGAATGCTTTCAAATCCCACCCACCAGGACTGCTGGAGATAGCCTGAACTGGACTCCCAGATGTGGGGCTAGTGCAAGCTTTCCTCTTGGGCCATGAGGAAACCCTGGTGATTTTCAGGGTTTAAGTGTGGAATCACCACTGCATAGAGACTTTGACTACTGTCCTTGATAGGTATTTCAGGAGACTTTTAGTCATTCAACAAATACTTGAGTGCCATCTCTGTGGGTCTCCTGTGGGTACTGAACCATGTCTCTTGCCTGCCTTCCTTCAAGAAGCTTCGTGCTAGCATAAAAGATGTGCATCGACAAGGAATAGGCTGGCAGCATCACTGTGTTGGAGCTCTTAAGACCATGTAGTCAGTGGATAGGAATCAAGGTGTCAAGAGGAAAAGAAGATAGAACTTTCTTTTTTCTAAGACTGGGTGTGACTATGTAGCCCTTGCTGGTCTAGAACTGACTATGTAGAGCAGGCTGGCCTCAAATACGTGGAGATCTGCCTACCTCCACCTCCCAAGTGCTGGGATTAAAGGTGTGTGCCAGCCCACTCCACTGAGGATTGACCTTTTTGACACGGTAATCGTGTAGAGAAAACTGCATTGGCAGGGACCGAAGTGAGCATGTTTCATGCATCTCCAGGGTGAAGATCCCAGGATAGGGATAAGACTGTGCCTAGGGAGCAAAAGAAAACCTGGAGGTCAGTGTGCTGGCTGAAAAGCCACAGGTAAAAGTAAGTCAGAGGTGGGGACATCAGAAAGCTGGCATCAGAGTCTACAGGGCCTTCCCAGCCTTGACAAGAACCAGCAGTGTTTTGAACACAACTTAGTAGGAGCTGTCACAAGCATAGGATCTGCTAAAGGGTTTAAGTGGACATCAATTGATCCTGATTCAGACCTTAGACTCACAGGGACGATTTTGACTCTACACTTGGCCAGGAACTTTTATACACTAACTTTTGCATTAAGCAATTTTCTACTATGTGAAAAAATAGGGGCTTTTTAGAAATGACAGTTAGTAGTGAAAATTCAATTTAAAAATGCAGATGCTCTGAATCTCCTAGGAGTTTTAAACAAGTCTAAAAGCTGCATACTTTCATAAAGATGAAATTAGAAGTCTTATATGTAAAATGTGTGAGTATGCAACCAGCACCTTGGCAAAGATTATACTGGGCACCAATCCTTTCTGCTGACCACCATTCAACCAGTACCCTTGTTACAGATGCTGGGGTCTTGTTGTCCATCATCCTGGTAAGTTAGATTAGCTAAGGAGGGAAACTGAGTCACCTATAAACCACTGGCTTCTAATCATGCACACCTCATTAGAAATAAGTATGTCCCTGACCTTGAAGTCCTAGTTTTCCTGCCTCTACTGCTCAAGTGCTGGGATTGCGTGTATCACTATACCTGGTTATGTGGTGCTAAAGACAGAGCAGACTAACCAGGCTTGCAACCAACCGACTGAGCTGGATTCTCCAACCCCCCAAAACTCTTCATTTTAAGGATAAAGGTTTTTTGGGGGGCAGTGGCGCGTAGTCCTTCCAACTTTAGAAACAGTTGTGGAGCTGATGTGATGTTCCAGGGGAGCTTGCAATCACTTAGTATTTTCTAACAATTTTGCAAATCTGGAGCCATGCCTGACGGAGCTTGCCTGTAATCTCAGGACACAGGAAGTGGAGGCAGGAGGAGGAGGATCTGGAGTATGTAGTGAGTTCAAGACCAACCTGTCCTACTTGGGGCCTTTTCTTAAAAATTGAAAAAAAACCAACCGGGAGAGTGTATGCCTTCTCTGTCATGGGGCTTGCTTTTCACACAGGAGGCACATTCTGTAATTTCAGGCAGATACTGTTTGTGAGCCCCGGGTACCCAGCAAGCTCTATACAGTATGTCTGGATTCCCTACTCCCACATTAAAACTTTTGTTTGGGTTTTTATACAGGGTCTCTATATGTAGCTCGAGTTGGGATTCCAGCTCTGTCACCACATCTGATTCCCCATAATAAACTTATGACAGTTACTGACATATGACCCATGAGGATGTATTTTACTGAAAGGGAACAATAACATGTGAGGAATATTTTAGGCTATTGTAGGGGAAACACATTTGGGGTTAAATTGTTTAAAACACTTTGAAAAGTGGATATTATTTATTGCTTGCCAAAGAAAGCAAAACAGCATGTGTAAAAGCCCCACCTGTGGAGTGTATTTAAAATAAAATGGAGTTTTCTAGGCTTCATTCCCAGCAATTCTGATTCAGAAATCCGGACTGAGCAGACTTTTAATTTTAATAAGTAGCCCAAGCAGGCTGACAATGGGACTGTGAATTTTAATAAATACCCCAGTGGCAGCTGTGGGGGTGATGCACATGTGAGAAACACTGCTGAATTCCCAGAACAACGTGAGCCTTGTGTTTACAGCACACATGAAGTAAGTCCAAACAGAGCTGCTGGAAAGATGCACCCGGCTACCCCGTCACCTCATCCCAGTCAACGTTGTCTCGTCTGCCCCATGCCTGCATCACCGTTATTTTGAATTAAATTCAAGCAGCATGCCATCTATAGATCTTTTAGTACTTAAATGTCAGAGATCTCTTTCTTATACAAAACTGTATTTTTGTTCATGTTAAAAAATAATAAAAGGAAGAATGGGGCTGGGGAGATGGCTATGTTTGTAAAATGCTGACAGATCACAAGGATCTGTTCAATCCACAGAAGCCACATAAAAAAGCTAGGCATGGTGATATGCCTCTGGCACCCAAGCCTGAGGAGGGGGAGATGAGCTAAGCCCTGCTGTTCATTGACCAATCAAAGATCCTGCCTCAAAAAAAAAAAAAAAAAAAAAAAAAAAAAAAAAAGGTAGGGAATGACGCCTGAGGTTAACCTTTCATCTCCATATTCCCCATCCAGGCACAGGCACCTACACACATGTACCCACACACATATGAACCACGTACACACACATAAGTATTTCTTTGAATAAGGACCAAATGTCATTTCCATTTCCTAAGCCTCTTTTTTTTTTTAAGATTTATTTATTTATTATATATACAGCATGTATGCATGCAGGCCAGAAGAGGGCACCAGATGTCATTACAGATGGTTGTGAGCCACCATGTGGTTGCTGGGAATTGAACTCAGGACCTTTGGAAGAGCAGTCAGTGCTCTTAACCTCTGAGCCATCTCTCCAGCCCCTCCTAAGCCTCTTGTACACTTCTGTTCCCGCCTCCATCTTTTTATGCTGCTCTTTTTCTCTCTATTGAGAAACTGGACTATTAATCTACTGAGGTTCACTCCATCTGGATTTTAGTGAATTGCATCCACGTGGTGTTGGTAGCCATGTTCCCATAGTTCCTCATTCCCTCGTATTTCCCAAGAGTTCTAGAAGCTTTGTGTTTCCTTCACTCTGCCTGCCTTTGTCTAGCTAATGGTTGGCATGTGGCTTTGCCACAGGAGGTAATGTTTATTGGTGACTTTCTTTGCACTGAGACCTTGATCTGCATCCACGAACTTAAGAGGGATTACACAATGGTTATAATCTCATTCTGTTGTTGTTTATTCATTTATTTGTGAGATTCATAGTTCATGAAAAGAAATACCCTTACATCTTAAATTTGTTTAGCCAGTGCTTCAGGTTTTGTACAAATGCTTGATGTTTTCCTGTTATTTACCATCCCTCTGGTTCATAGTGTTCTCTTGAGTCACCATGATTTAAAAGTCTTCTTGTGAACTCACAGATGGATCCTGAACATTGACTACTTTTCATGTTCCTAAAGTCATGTCAAGTGCTAGCCATCAGGAACCTAGTCAGTGGAGCACCTGAGTTCTTTTAGTGCCATCCTAGCTGTCTTTGATGTTACAAAACAGTCTCACGTAGCCCAGGCTAGCCTTGGACTCGTGATGTAGCCAAGGATGCCCTTGAACTTCTGATCATGCTGCCTCCACTTCCTAAGTCCTGGTGTTCCAGGCATTCACTGCCATGCCCAGCTCCACTCCTGGTCTTTGACAGTCTGTTTTCTGGACCCACAGATTGTTCCGGGCTCTTTGTCTAATGCTGTTTTGTTTTACTCTTCCAGACTTTAAAATCTTTCCAAGGCTTCTCTTAAAATTCCCTTTCTCCTTCCTCATTTCTTGTGGATCGTAAGATCATTCTTCTCTTCCATTCTGTAATGCCCCCAGGGTACTTTTCTGTCTTGTGTTCTCTGTTGTTTAATCTTCCTTTCTTATTTTTCTTTTCCTTAAAATCGTGTGCCAATGGATTTGCTTCCCTTGATCTAAATCTTGAGTTTCTCCAGTCCCTTCCAAGCCTCCCCAGTCCGTGGACTGTCCTTCCTAACTCCTGCTTTCCCAATTCCTCTGAGCTCTTTTGAAGTATTAAAGTTTCCATCTGTGCTGTGGGCATGACTTTGTGGTGAGAATGTTAGTCTGAGGTTTTTTTCCCCTGCTCGTAATAACAGCACTGAATTTGACCACAATCCTGTTTTGTTATTCATTCTTAGGTTAAATGAATTTTCCTGTATTTTGTGAAGGGGGTGGGGCAGATGAACCAAAAAAAAAAAAAAAAAAAAAACATTTCCAGCTCCAGGGCTCCACAGCTCCATGGCTCCCTGCTTTGTTACTTCCATGAAGTGATGGAGAAAGGCTCATACTTGGTTCGCTCCTGTTTCTCTGCTTCTCCTCAGTTCCACTCGCCCCTCCCTTTCTTCAGTCACAATGTCACCATCATGTACAATCGATTCTCTTCTCAAAAGTTTCTCTCTGAGCTCCAGGAATGGCTCTGCAGTTAAGAACACTTGCTGCACTTGGAGAGGACTCGAATTCAGTTCCCAGCACCCACATGGCAACTCACAACCACCAGTTATTCTGGTTCCAATGGACCCAGCACTCTCTTCTGGCTTCCATGGGTATCAGGTGTGCACATGATACACTCATGAGTGCACATAAAATAAAAATGAATAAATCTGAAAAGTTTCTCAAGAGTAGTCTCATTGTGTGTGCAAGCTTAGTTTTATTGGTTTTGAGGGTTTATGTGCACCACAACCCTTGCTGCAGGTTTCATGAGTGGGTCCCCTGGAGTTCATATGTCAGAAACATAATCACCAGTGCAGCAGTGTGGAGAAGTGGGGCCTTTAAGAGGTAATTAGTCCAGGAAGGTTCTGCTATCCTGGGTAGATTCGTGCTTTTAATGCTTCCTTGTTTGTTGCCAAGACACATACCCAACAAGAGCAATGGAAGGAAGGAAGGAAGGAAGGAAGGAAGGGTCCACTTGGGCTCGCAGTCCATCATGGCGGAGAGGCTGGGGTAGCAGATGTGAGATGCAGTGGGTCCCATTGCATCCACAGTCAGGAAGCAGAGACAGGTGAATGCTGGTCTGCAGCTCACTTGCTCCTTTTTACCCAGTCTGGAACCCTAGCCATGGAAAGGTGCGGCCCGCTTTCAGGGTGGGTCTTCCTTCCTCAGTTAAGCGGTCTGCTCACACCCTCATAAACACATCCAGAAATGTGTCTTCCGGATGGTTCTAAGTCCAGTCAGGTCAACAGTGAGCATTTCCCATCACAATGCTGTTATTTAGGGAGCAGGCTGACTACCATCATCTGATAATGTTCTTATTGCTTCTCTTCCCTCCTTTCCAGATGGGAGTTTCCTTGACAGTGGACTTCCCTGAAGAACTGTAATAAATAAATCTCGTTATTTAAACATTGTCTAGCATCAGCTGTCACATTGAAAACAATACAAAGTGGACTGAGAGTCCACCTAACACTTGCATGTGGCCCATCGCCCCCACCCTACGGAATGACTTCCCCTGGGTCATTTGCCAGTTGGCTGCTGCTGTCCTTAAAATTGCTCATCAACCTGGACACCAACCACTGATGCTTTCTGGGACTCTTTGGCCCCAAGCCTTTTGGTCCCCTCCCCCTTTCCTTCCCGTGGTCGTTGACTGTAGCCACAGATGGTTGGTTCAATTGCACCCGTTCCTGTCTGCTGGGTCATGGATTACATACATCTTTCTGTTCTGGTGTTATCCATGGTGCTTTTGCTTGGGTGACCCTAATTTCTGTGTTCTTGCCACTGTCGCCATCATTATTGTCTTCATCAGTGAGGAGGAAGGCAGAGATTGGGGAAGATTAGTAATCTGCCCCGCCTTTGGCAAGGACACCCCATCATCCCCACCCACTGCTTGAAGCCTTTAATGGGGTCTGGGAAGCTGTTTTTCTAAATGCTGTCATTCTGAATTCAAGTGAGAATACTTGCAAATGTGGAAGGTTTGGTTTCAATCATATATTTTTAGTAAATATTTTATTAGGGAAAACAAAACAGGAAAAGGACAATGTGCTTCAAAACACAAAGCACTCAACTGCTAGTCATTACTTTTCCATTTAAATACTTCCAGCTGGACATGGTGCCACATGTGTGTAGTTCTAGCACTTTGGGGGCTATTGGACCATGGAGTCCAGGACTGCCAGGCTAGCCTAGGCCATACAGTCATACAGTGACCCTGTCTCAAAAAAAATCATAAGTTTTCTTTTCTAAATTAATACAGCATGAAAACATTAGAAGACAGAATGATACAGGCCAAGTCTGGATTGGACTATGAACTCTAAGTGGCAGTCCTGATCATTCTGGTATGTGTTATAGTAGCTTGGACAAGTCAGGGCTCCTAAGTTTCCACACTCTTTCTGTCTCAAGCCCCAAGTTCCCTGACTCCAAGGCCATCTCTAGCACTGAAAATTGACCTTGTAACTTATAAGATGTAGTTGTCCAGTAGTCACTGACAGTCTCATGTTTTGTTATTTTTGGTGAGATGAAAAGGGAACTCTCAGCTTTTGCTGTTGTCCTTTTCAAAATCTTTGTGGCCCTCATACCATGGAAGGCAGGATCAGCAGATGCACAGCTTATGGTTACATATTTATGATCCTTTTAGCACCTCTTGCCAAAAGGGTCTTGTCCTGAGCACTTTAATTTGGATCTGCAGAGGCTCAGTCGTGAAAGGGGAAGTTTTGAGTGTCCTGGTTGGGAAGCTCTCCTTACTAAGTGCTGTAAATGACTGTAGACCTGATTCCTAGCTTACAGGAGACTCCAGACGAGAATCTTGAATTGCTTCTTCCTGCTTCAAAGTCACAATTCATACACTGTTAACTGAGTGCCTTCAGTGTTCAAAGCTACAGGGGCTCAGGTACTGGACCACCAGCCTCTATTCTTTTTCATTCTGTCATTTTATGAATTTCATGATTGCCCACTGACCTAAGAAGTACCATTATTAAATTCCCATCCATTTTGTAAATATTTCTCTGGGATAATCATTACTGGACTTTTAAACAATATTTCCTTCATTATTGTATTTCGTGTCTATATTCTCTTATATATGTGTGTATGCAGGTATGTGTCAGAAAGTCCATGGGATCCCTTGGAGATGGAGTGACAGGTGTTTGTGAGTGCTGGGATCTGAACTTTAGTCTTCTCACTGAGCAATAAGCATTCTCAGCTGCTGTCCCATCTCTCCAACCCCCTCCTTCCTGGGTTTCTAAGTGTGAATCACTCTTAGATTAAAACATAAGCAGTAAGTAAGCTAGTCATTGAATCCTATGTGCAGTGTGATAAAAGGGGGCAGTGTGGCTGCCCTTTGCAGAGTCGCCAAGGTGAATTGTAGAATTTTGCATTTCTGACTAAACATGACTGTCCACATGGGTGAGAGTGGGCACCACCTCTCCCTTCCTTGTTGCTGCCAGCACATCTGTCTTAGCAGCTGGTGCTGTGTGCTGTGCTCCACATCAGCATCATGGCATGTGTCATGCCTGTCATATTTGGACAGAAGAGTAAAGAGAAAACAACCAAACAAGAATTTTTATTTCTGGGCCTGGAGAGATGCCTCAGCAGTTTGGAGCACAGGCTGCTCTTCCAGCGGACCCAGATTTGATTCCCAGCACCCACATAGCAGCTCACAACCAGCTGCAACTCCAGTTCCAGGAGATCTGATGCTCTCTTCTGTCCTCTCTGGGCACCAAGCAGGCACATGACCCACAGATATATATATGTGTATATGTATATATATGTATATATATGCAAAGCACTCATACACATTAAATATTTTTTTAAAGGAAAGGTAAAGTTTATTCCATATTTTAAAAAGGAAAATCCATAAATGTTGAAAGAAATAAACACATTTGAAAGACTTCTTTTTGGCAAGTAAAGTTTTAGAAGTTGAAATCCGTTTCTTTGAACACAGCATTTCCCAATACTGCGAATATATATATTTACATTCACCTATGAGGACCAATTGGCTCAGGCTCGGCAATCCTTGCTATGATGGCTGAGGGAGTGAGTAGAGGTAAATGGAACAGTGGCAATTAAGGAAAGAGGTATACTGCATTTCGTTCCATGCCATCCCTTTCATGAGTTGTGGAGGAATTGCCGGAGCTGCTATAAAATGGACATTAGCAAAAGTGAGAGAAACAATGAGAATCTCGGATCATCTTTGTCTGGATAATTAAGACTTAGCTGGGTTTGTTTGATGTGTGCACATGTTCCTATATGTGGGAAAAGATGGTCCCAAAATTATAAGCAATGCCATTTTTTGAAGGCTTTTGGAATCTGTAACCCGGGGCATATGGTATCAAATTAATTTGGGGTTTCACTGGTCTCCGTCTGATGTGGGCACACTGAATTGTGAGCTAATAGCCTGGCATCCGTGTTTGCTGAGTGCTTTTCGAAAGATTCTGCATTCAGAGGCTTGAGGTCATGTGATGACCCTGACTTAGCAGATGGGGAAATGGGGGCATGGAGCCAATAGATGAGTAACTTATGAGGGCTCTGCAGGGGATCCTGGGTAGAGCTGTGGAGACCTAGGTCTGCAGACTGGCTCTGTCTTCACCATTTCTGTGTTTATTTTGAGCACTTCTCCTAGTTTCGTTCAGTTTCTTGCCACTAAACACCCCTTCATTCTTGCTGCTCTGCCTCCTCGTTATTCAAAGGGAGAGGGCTTTAGCAGAGAATGGGTTGTGTAGATGGGGCTGTACCACTGACCCTGTCAAGGCATTGATGTGCCTGCAGCCCAGTAGCTTCAAAGCTCTCAGATGCCTGTTTACCAGAGCTTCACCTGTTCCAGGACATCCCTAACCTGGGGGGACACCTCTCCCTATAGGGGTAGGGTTCTGGCTTTTTCCAGCTCCGAAATCTCCTATGAGCACTCTGCTTTGCACCTGAGCACCCAGGCACCTTCACGCCAACCCTGTGGGAATTTAACACTGGACAGTTGTTTCTCTTGGGGTCCAGATAAATCGGGGATATCTATTAATTGTGCTGGTAAAGACATATTCAGAAGGAGGGGACCACCAACTGCCTTGAGCAGAGCTGTTGGCTTGATGTCCAGTAGCAGTGGGGGCTGTATTGGACTGTCACCTGAAATACAAATCTTGTCACATTTATTCCAGAAAGTGCATCCTTAAGGTATGGTCTGCTACTTAAACAATCAATATTTCAATATTTATGGGCTTTTAAAAGGTTTCTTCCCATCGGCTGTTCTTACCAAGCTCCTAAATCTGATACACAATGGGAAATATTTTGGTACAAAGCCCATCATATACATCCCCTGTACTGATGCCAGAGACAAAGTTCAGTGCCACGCAGTGAGGGGATTTCTTTATACTTCTCTCCAGCAGACTGTTTGCTGTGTATTTGCTCTGAACTAAGAGGTGAGGATTGAACTGTGCCGTGCCTCAGAAAAAAAACCCAAAGAGTTTAAAAACATTCATTTTGAGAGATGGAAATACATTGAAAGTTGTGGAATGTTTGAATGCCAGCCCAGGCACTGGCGAGCTTCCATGCAGACTTCGCTGTAAATGTGCACTCGGTGACTAAGTTCAGGCCCTTCATCATTTATAAGCAAAACTCTTCTTTTTCTAGCTTGTCAAGAGGAGAGAAAAAGACAGAAAGAAAGAAAACAGAAATAGGTTAAGCAAATTTTGTAGCGGTGCTTATGTGTGCACAGACATGTACAAGCCCCCACCACCACCACCACCACCTCTTTCCAAACTTGGAAAACGTGTTTTAACAGCCCAAGTGTATTTGCATGATTGATCTACATTGGAGCCTCTTTTTTCCTCTCCCTCTCATGCTTTTAATTGTATAGTTTAAATGTTTTAACTCTTCAGCCTGTTTTCTTTTCAAACTGCAAACAGCCTGTGAAGCTAATAAAGCTTTAGGAAAGAAAAGACAGTTGATATTTTCGTATTGAGGTTCCGCAAAGCCAAAGGAACGCCATGCGAATGAACTATAGGAGAGACGGATTTGCATATCCTTGTTGGCTTCAGGATGGCATTCCCAGCGTGAGCCTGGCACACTTGCTTTCTCCTCCCTTGGGAGGATGTGTGTACTAGTGGCAGAGCCCTGCAGGGTCAATTTAGCAAGTGTAACATGGTGATTTTTTGTGCGGTTTCTCAGAACCACTGAGCAAAATGCAGTAATAAATAGAAGCTGAGGGAAATGATTTTTGAAGTAAGTGTTTCTGGAGGAGGCAAGGAGCCTCTTAGCACTGCCTTATGCAGCCCAAATCAGTGAGAAGTATATAGAGCTGAGGGGATAGCTCTGTGGTGGAGTCCTAGTCTGGCATGTACAAGGCTCTGGTCTCCATTCCCAGCATACAAATAATAATGACAACAATAAAATTCTGTGTCCCCTAGGATTGGGAGATACCTCAGTCAGCAAAGTGTTATCTATGCAAGCACGGGGGCCTGAGTTTGAACCCCAGCATCTGCACAGAAAGCAGAGTACAGTAGCGTGCACTTGTAACCCAGGTCTGGGAAAGCATAGTCAGGAGGATCCAAAGAGCTTGCTAGTCAGTCAGTCTAGCCAATAGGTGAGCTCCAGACCAACAAAAGGCCCTTTCTCAAAAGATGGGGTGAAGAATGATTGAGGAAGACATGCTGTGTAGATGTCTGGCCTCTGAACACAAGCATGCGCACATACGTACATACATATATACCACATACACAGACACATGTACCCCCACCAGTTTCACCACCACTTTGATACCCTAGCATTGCCGCCACAACCCCTGCCCATAAATTGTCCTTTTTTTCATATTTTAACAGCCCAAGTATATTTGCATGATGGATCTACATTGATCTACATACAACCCTTGTCTACCCTGAGATGGCTCATTGGAAATGCTAGCCAAGGAATCTGCATTTGCTCAGCGTGCTATAATAACAACTAGTAGCCCAGTGGTCAAGTTGTTTAATTAACTGTTTGTGTGGCTAGTTGCTGACCCAGTGGGCACGAACAGTTGCGTATCGGCTAAGAGGGATTTTGACATTGTCAATGCCAAGAATTGAACCCAGGTCTGGCAGTGATTCCCTACCTTACCATCCATAATAAGGTTGACTAAGTAGTTGTGAACCAGAGAGATTTGATTGTTGGTCCATAGGCAAAACTCAAGTGTAGGATTAACAGAGGGAATATGTAAATGATAATATGTTAAGTCCCAGAGCCTCCCAAACTCTAACCATGTTTTCCTCTGTCACATCAAGGTAGGAAAAGGAAATGAGATTCACCCCTGGGATTCACTTGGAGACTTTTAGAGGGTCCCTTTCAACTTGTAAAAAATTCTGAAGTCAATTTGCCCATTCCTGCCCACACTGGTCCTGTAACATCCCAGGAATAAAATCTGCACTCAGGTTTAAAAATAAAATGGGTGGAACAAACTGAATTAGAAGTCCTTGGCAGACATCCCCCCCGGCAGAATGTTCTCCCAATTGGCGAAATTGCAATAAAAAGATATATATATATATATATATATATATATATATATATATGATTTTTTTTTTTACTTTGCTCTCCTCTCTCCATGTCCCTCCAAGCCAGCTGTTTTCTCTGTTCTAAAAGCCCAGGATACTTGGAGTTTGTCTCACCAGCCCTCTGGTATCTTCCTACTCCCATCCCTGCTCCACTTCCCCAACACACCCACATCATCACAGACAGACCCTGGGTCCCCAGAAAACAAAGCAAGGAGAAGACAGTTCCCTGTCAGCACTTAGCTGCCTCAGGGAAGGTCACAGAAACCGGAGAGGGCTCTGCTGTTCTTGGTTGTAAAGACTGCCAAGAAAATAAAAGGGGGAAAAAAATCTTCAATGTATCCATTTCTCCCACCTCTTTTTTTTTTTTTTAATAGTCGGCCCTTTTTTAGAGAGAGGCTTTTGAAAGCATGTTATCCCAGCAACTACCATAAACCTTGAGTGTTCTACTACTCTCAAATCCCACAGGAATGACTCAGGAAAGAGAGCTAGATACAATGCACTTGTCACGATAGGGCAGAGAATCTCTTGCTCATACACAAGCCCCTCTTACCCCTAGCATCACCCCAGAAAGGATGGAAAGGCCAGACCTTCCCTTCTCCTTTCCATAGGTAATACATCTTTCCCAAAAAATGGAAGTGGGAGGATGCATTCTGTGGCTAAGCTATATGCAGAAATTTACAGACATCTGTGTAAGTAACAACACACAGTGTGACAAGTTATTGGAGGGAAAGGTAACACCCTTGTTTCAAAACCGTATCTGGAGATAGTGTGTATACAGAACCTCACTTTGTACTAATTACACATAATAACCATCAGCTTGTATTCCACAGGCTGGGCTGATGATAAGTAGTGGCAATGATAAGGCGCATGCATGCATGCATGTGTTCGAGAAAGCAAGAGATCAACTCGAGTTTCATTCTTCATGAGCTACCCTCATTGTTTATTGAGACACTGGGATCTGGGGCTAGGCTAGCTGGGCAGTGAACCCCAGAGATCACCTCACCAGCACTAGGGTTCCAAACACAGAACACTGCCACATGCCTCTTAAGTACATGAGTTCTGAGGCTATAACTCAATGCCTTGCACATTACCATTTGAGTTATCTGCTAGCCCCTCTTTCCTCTTTCTATATCCTTTCTTTTGGGTGGTTGTTGGGGAAAACCATAGGGCTAATGACTGCAGCTATCAGGAAGATCACAGTGGTCAACATCTTAACACATCCTAGGAAGAACCGGCCCTGCTTGGCCCATCAACTGTCTCCTTTAAACATGTATACAAAACGGACAGGACTTTTGGGTCCCAGTGATCTATCAGAAGGCACCTTCCCTTATAGTTTCACTGTTCTGTCTCAAAACCCATGATAAAATAATAACACCTACCAGGTGGGCTGAGCTGCTTACTTCCTCTGGGGCTCCCTGTGACTTTGCAAGCATAGTCAACTTTGAAAGCTCATAGGCTTACAACTGTGATGTTCTAGAATTAGCCTCCAGCTAGGAATTTATAGATCCGGGCCCCAATTATCTGCCACCCTTCTGATACCTATGCTCCTGTCATTCATTGTTAGAGGAAACTCTGATGCTATCGATTCTTTTTCATGTTAAAATGACTCTGAACATTGACTGTAATTGACTACTGTCAATTTTCTTAGTGTATTTTATGTTGCTGGTGAGAAATGTAGGGTCTCAACACTCTGTAAAGAAAAGGGATTTGGAAGAAGTAGGGGGTGCCCAATAGCTGCAGCTCAGCCTGTGGCTCCTCAGAGTTGCCTTTGCTCTTTTCACCTGGAGCAAACGTAGCAACAGGCATCCAGATGTCAGAAGCCAACTTCATTGCTAGAGCAAAATGTCCGAGACCAGGTAATTTATAAAGACACTTATCTGGCCCTGTTCGGGAGACTAGGAAATCCAAGAATATGACCCTGGCATCTGCTCAACATCAGGGGAAGGCCTTCTGCTGTATCATTACAGGATAGAGATGAAGTATGCGGCTGAGGAGTTGGCTGAGTAGGTAAGGGTGCCTGCTTGGACATGCATGAAGACCTGAGTTCAAATCCCCAGATTCTACATAAAAAGCTAAGCATAGTGAAGAGTGCTAGGACACCTAGTAGTGTCCTCTGGACTCTATGAATGCCCACATGCAGACGTGCGCGTGCATGCACGCACACACACACACACACACACACACACACACACACACACACACACAATCAAAAACCACTATTGACACTTGGGAATCCCCGATTCCTATTACTTCATCTACTTATAATTACTTCCCAAAGATGCCAAATACTATTATTAATATATGAACTTGGGGATTAAGTCCCCAGCCAGCACTTGAATTTTATGGGACAAGAGGTACATTCAGACCATAGGTTACCTATCAGGGGACCTCTGCCAGCACTCAGCCTCTCTTCCCTCTCTTTTCCATTGGCAGCCTTGTACCAGCTGAGCTCTTCTCCCTAATAGTTCTGACATGCCCAGGAATGCACAGCCACGTCCCTTTCATCTGACTCATCCTGTCATCAGCTTCCAGGTTCCTTTCTCAGGTACACATCTCTTCCACAGCTTTTTAGCTTTCCAGACATCCGGTGATTCACAATTATCTGTTGCCTTAGCACTTATTCCAGCCTACCTGGTGGTGGAGTTAGTTGTGGGACAGTGCAGCAGAGGAGGGCATCATTGTACAAGATGTTTGGTTACCCGGTATGAGCCGGCTGGCCTACAGATCCCCTCCCTCCCACAAGCTCTGCACATGGAGTGAGTGCCTACCTTCTCCGTGTCTAATTCCTCATGTACAAACTTGGCTGAAGAATTGCAAAGACAGAGGCTTGGGGGATAGAGTTCAGTTGGTAGAGTGTTGTCTGCCTCACATGCGTGGGTTCAACTCCCAGCACTGTGAAAAATGAAAAGAATAGCACTGGAGCTGAGTAAAGGGCTTGCCACTGAAACCTAAACTGGAGTCTGGATCCCCAGAAACCACTTAAATGTGGGTGAATGTAGTGACCTGCATGTAATCCCAGTGGGGTGGAAGTGGAGACAGTGGATCCCCTGAGAATGTTGGCTAGTCAGACTAGCCAAATAAGCAAGCTCTGGGTTCATGTGGGAGACCTAGCCTCAATATATAAAGTGGAGAGTCACCAAAGAAGATACCCAATATCGACCACTAGACTCATGTACACATTTACCCATACATGTATGCCTACATGCATGCAAACATGCATAAACACAGTACAATATACACAAAAACACGTACAAAAAAACAAGTCACCACACAAAACTCTAGTGAGGATTAAACAATTGTAAAGTTTTACAGCCATTAAGTACTAGCTCAGGTATTCCTGGTGTCACAAGAGAGATGAGGTCATGTTTTACTCATCCTTTTATGCCTTATGACTATTTTATGTATAGAAAAAAAACCCAGTCCAACAAGACCCAGAGCATAGACCTGTAATCCCAGCCACTCGGGGTAGATACAGGAAGATCACAAGTTCAAAATTGGTTTAGGCTAGAGTTCAAGGCTAGCCTAGACAACTTAAAGAGATACTACCTCAAAATAAAAAGAAGAGAACTGTGGCTGTTGCTCAGTGGTAGAGCCCTTGCCCAGCATGCACAAAACCTGGGTTAACTAACCAATACCCTTCCCCCAAAAGAAAAGACCCAGCCCTTAAGCATTAAACTCCCCCATCAGGTAGATTTGTTGATATAAAGATCTGTTCACTCAAGTCTACAAAATAATTTGGTGTACAGCAAAGCCTCAGCCTTGCTGCTGAAAGTCTATGAGGAATTTTCCATGTGTTTCTAAATCAGAGTGTTGCAAAACCGCTGGAGCCCTGTGGAATATCATTCAATAGTCTTTCAATGCCTGCTTTCTCTTCAGGGTGCAAAAGGTTAGCCAAGCACAATCATACAGCATGCATTTGTGTGCAGTGTTGTTTCTCAGGAGCCCCTACTGGAGAGTTTCCGCTCAGCTTCTAGAGCTCTAAGCCCCGGAATTAGGATAGGGTATAGGAGCAATGGATCCTTTGATGTGCTGCCCAAGCCTGAGAAGCATTTACAGCAGAATGCAAGAACGTAAGTGTGAAAAATGAGAAACGAGTCTCACCGGGTCTTGGATTTCTGTAATCGAGTTTAGGGGAAGGTGGCAGAGTGGATATGTATGAGCTTGTGTCTCACGTCCATGCACGATACAGGAGGGAGGGGGCTGGGGAGAAGCCAGTGAAGAAGGCCCTGAGTTTGGATCCCCAGCAAACATGACCACCACAAGGTACCTGTAATCCTAGGGCTGGGGAGGCAAGGACAAGGCAGACTCCTGGGCCTTGCTGGCCTGCTTGGCAAATTCTAAGCCAGGAAGAAACCCTGTCTCAAAAAACAAAACAACACAACACAAAAAATGTGGACAGCAACTGAGGAATGCCACTCACGGTTAGCCTCTGGCCTCTACAGAGAGGAACCCTATCTTCAGTATATCAATCAATCAATAAAGAGATAATGTCTTTCAAGAAGAAGAAATGCTGGGGTTATAATTTATCTTTGGAATTGCTCTTCATTAGTAGAATAAATTGTGCATAATTAGGCAACAAAAAATGGATACAGAAATGAACTTGATTTTCCTCTCACCTGTAAAACTTCACCATGGACCACAGTTCTGAAAACTCCTGAACACAGTCTTGTGGTTAAGCCTGTATGCTGCCCATTGACACTTGCAATGTGCAGCAAGTCAGAGACTTCATTTCTAATCCACAACTTGGTTACAAAGAATTTGCAAGGCAGCATGCCTTGTATGGATCTCACACACATGCAAGGGCACTTTTCCATTTGGAAGCAGATAACACAGTGTAAAACTCACCTGATTCTGTGTCCCGGGTCATGATGTTGCCATGACCCGACAGTGAGCCCTTGCCAGTGCCTGGAGACATATTTGCTGAGGAGGAATGAGCATAGCACAGGTGTCTGATGAACAGAGACTGTTAAGAGCGTCCTGGACTCACAGCACACCCCACCCCAGAGAACTGCTCAGCTCAAACTATCACTATCATGAGGTTGAAAAGCTTGCGTTACCTTGATGCAAAAAGTCTTCTTGGCAGGGAATGTGACTGCCACATCTATGCTAGAGAGAGAGCTCTGGCCGTGCACAGTCCCACTTCTAGATCTGTACTGTACACTTGTGCAAACTCCCGCTTTACCCAGGTACAGACTAGTTCATTCCCATTGGCTGTGTACAGAGAAGAGATTTATAGGGGCCTAGAAGAGCTTGTTCTGACTTAGTCCTCTTCAATTAGGTAACCTTCGGTCATGTGTGGGTGTGGTATCCATGTGGAGGCCAGAGTTTGGCACTGGGTGTCTTCCTTAATCATTCTCCCCTCTATTTTTTGAGGTATGGTCTCTCCACTGAACTTGGAGCTCAGCTAGACTGTCTGGGCAACAAGCCTCAAGGGTCCTCCTCTCTCTTCCTTCCCAGAGCTGGGATTTCAAACACAAACCATGCATCAGGCTGATCTCTGTACATGAGTGCCAGGGATGTGAATTCAGATTCCCACACTAGCACAAGCTCTTTGCCAACTGAGCCCTCTCCAAGGCCCCTTCTTTTGGTTACTGTGATCTCCGTCTTGCCTCCTATTGGGTAAGATGTCTCTACAAGGTGGGAAAAGGATCAAAGCAGAAGGAAGTATTGGGTGGAAGAAGAGACAGGGAGAGAGATGTGAACTTGAAGGCTCATGTGGTCTAATGGCCTTGAATTTTCAATGCAACAATTTGCTGCTGATGCCTTTCTAACACACACCACCACCACCACCACCACCACCACCACCACAGGCATGCCAGGTGGTGTCTGCTTACATACATGGCTTGGTGCTATTACTCTTTGGCTATGACCACTTCACACAAGAACAACATAGCCTCCTCCTAGAGATGTGTCCTCCATCTGTCTGCATAAGAACTGTCTGTTTCGCTCAGAAAACAGATCCAATCAGCATTTGCCTTTGGCCAGGGTAGCTAACCAGCAGCTCTTCCATAAGGTCTGTAACTATGATTTCTTGTTCTCATGTGCCTGGCTGGTGTCACACTACTCTCCCCTCTGTACTGTCCCACCATTCCCTTGCCTATGGCCCTTTCTTGCTGAGAAGGCTTGTCAAAATGAATGACAGAATCCACTGCCTTCTCCCTAAGTGGCTTCTTTCTCATCATTCTACAGTAATACTTCCTCTGTCTTCAGAAGATCTGCAGATTTTCTTTGCCCCCAAATGATCTCTCTTCCAGGGTGAAGTGGATGAGTGCCTTGCCTGGCACTCTCCCCAAGTCCTGTCTGCAGCAGTATTGTGGGCAAATATGCCACGGGCCTTTCCTCATGATCTGCTCCAGGCTGGCTCATACCATATGCTTGTGGCAGAGTTCATACCAGGCTGGCTGTGAAGTCAAATGCTGCTGTCACTATTCTGATCCAGTGTACAGACTCTATGCCAGCCCCCAACACACACACACACACACACACACACACACACACACACACACACTCTCTCTCTCTCTCTCTCTCTCTCTCTCTCTCTCTCTCTCTCTCTCTCACACACACACACACACCCACACACACACCCACACACACACACACACTCTCTCTCTCTCTCTCTCTCTCTCTCTCTCTCTCTCTCTCTCTCTCTCTCTCACACACACACACACACACACACACACACACACACACAGTGCTACAACAGAGGGTTGTCTGCCCCAGGTGTGAAACAGTGATTCGGGGGTTGCAACTGTGCTCATAGTTAATTAAGGCACCATAGGACCAGCCACCAAGTAAGACTCTACAGGGTCCTGCCATAGTCCTTCCAAATGACTCTTAGTAAGCCTCGACTTACAATTCATACTTTGGGTGAACATTTTGGCTTTATGATATGAAGTGGGGACCCTTTTACCTCATATGTGAAATTAGTATTTGCAGGGGGGATTTTTGAAATATAAAACATTGAAAGATATTTGTTTCACTTGGTTGCACAGAACTCTGAAGTCAACACTTCCTAAAACAATTTGGAGACCTTATGGTATAACATTTTAGAAGAGAAAGGGGGCAGCTGGGAAATCACCCTGGGGTTAGCTGAGTGTATATGCAATGAGTACCTTCTAGAACAGTCTACAAGAATGACCGAAACTGTATTCATATGGGTTCCTTGCTGCAAGATGCTGCAGAGTCACCAACACAGACCTAGTGCCATCAGATGGACCCGGAAGGTCCTCAGGAGAAGCTCTCTTTATGGGGCTGTTTTTAGTAGTGACCAGAATTGTTCTGAGTCCTGGAGATGCTGAGAGGCCCATCCCAGAGATTCCCTTCAGAGTCCAGGATCACAGTGCATCCTCTTTTCCCCCAAGGCTCTCTTTTCTCTTTTCTTCACCTTGGCTTCTGATCCATCCAGAGGTGACAACAGATACTCCTTGTTAGAGCCCTTGCTAGCCATATCTTCCAGAAGCTTCCTTATCTAAGCTCCATTCTGGATGGAAGGGTGAGTGGCGTTAGGCTTTGGATATGCTTTGCACACTTGGTCCTCAGCTGATTGGTACTGTTTGGAAACATTAGTAGGTGGGGCCTAGCAGGAAAAGTAGTTCAGTGGGGAAAGGTCCTTGGAGGTATGTTATTCCTGTCACTCTTCATCTCACTCTTTGCTTCCTGGTCCACTGTGGTATGAACAGCCTCTGTCAGACACTCCTGAGGCCGCAATGACCTCTATGTCTCCCTACCATGGTGGAAAACCCTCGAAACACGAAACCAAAGCAAACATCTTCTCACCCAAGTCATGTCTGTCAGGTATTGCGATCACACTGAAGTAGAAAGAACTAGTTAGTACAGATAGGGACAAGATAAAGAATCCCATTCTGTTCCCCACAGTAATGGCATCTGTGTTATGAGTCAGGAGGGTCTCTGAATGATTGTGCCCAGCAGTGCAAACACTGGCAGAGTCTTCCAGTAAGTTGAACTATGAGTATTAAATGCCAAGGCTTTGCTGGTTATGGCCCAGGACAAATTGGAAGTGTAAAGTGAGACTTTCGGCAGGGTGTCTCATGTGAAAAAGCCTCTTTTCCTGTAGTTTTTTCCAGTAGTTGCAAATCACCCAATGCTGCGTGTGCGGGCTCCACTCCAGAGCCGTGCACACACCCAGCTCAAGTACTGTTGCCCTCCTTCCATTTGGTATCGTAGCTCTGATTCCCCTTGCCATGTGGATGGCACTGCAGTAACTATGGCAAAACCGAGCCGCGGTTCAGAGTGGCAGGCTGCACTTTGCCATCTGCTTTCTATTGGCTTAAGACAAACTGCTTCTCCTGTCCTGATTTTACCTTCATCATCACCCTGCTCCTCCTGGGTGGCCTGAAGGATCAGGTGATCCCAAGAATGTCAATTCATTTTGAGGAGGTATAAGGTCTTTGTATAATGTGCTCTTCTAAAGCTCTGTCTGCGTAGCCAGTGGCCTCAGGAATGCGCATGCTCACAGGGCTCATCTAGACAGGGAGTTTGGCTCAATAGCAGAGCTGCTTAGGTCTGCTCTGTTAAGAAATGTGACTCAACTGAATCTGGTGGTGCAGGCCTGTGGTCCCAGCTACTCAGACTGAGACAGGAGGATCACAGGTTCACAGCCTGCCTGGACTACAGAGTGAGTATAAAGCCAGACTGGGCAATTAGTAAGACTCTGTCTTAAAATAGAAAGTAAAACATGGGTTGTACTCAGGGTGAGAGCATTTGCCCAGTATGTGTGAAGTCCTGGGTTTCATCCCCAGTCCTTAGAGAAACAAAAGACAAATGATCCATGAGAACATTATTATCCAATTGTCACAGTAGGTGTTTGTGCTCGACCATGCTTGCAGGGAGATGGGTTCCATTAGTTCCCAACTGCAGCTTAAGCCATGTGCTTGTTTGGAATCCTCTTTACTTAATGTCTGGGCACTCATAAAGCATCACCTGCCTCCTTTCCTGCCCTGTTCTCCCAACTTGACATACTTGAGAACTTATAAACCAGGTGAGGCCTTATCCACCTTAAATTATCCTTAATTTTCTCTGGGTCTCCTTCCTTCTGAGGAGTGACATTGTAGCCAGGATTGCAATAAGAGAATATGAATTTTCACATGTACCTCAAACCCTACATGGCAGGGGATGCACCACTACTCTCAGGTTAGAATATTTGAGAGCCCTTGGTAGCCAGGATGTTTGGAGCTAGTAAACCCTGGGATGACAGGATGACGTCACTGCCCTGTTGTGAGGATCCTGTTCAGGATGGTTGGTTGGTTGATTGACTGACTGCTGAGAGCCTCGGGTTCTTCAGCAGTATCAGGAAGTCATACAGAGGAGTGGCGGAAGGGAAAAGATGAGACGTGGCTACACCTCCATTCATCTCTTTTGAATCTTCAGAACAGCAGGAGCGATGACGGATAGGTGATGAGCACTTGCTTAGTGAGATTCAGGGAGGATGGTGCATACAGAGGTAGTGAGAAATTGCCTGATGCAAAATGACAAGGTTTTCAAGACTGTTCAGCTCACACTTGAGCAGGCACAGGCCAGATGCTGCTCTTGGATTTTCAGAAGGAGGGGTAACAAGTAAATTGTAATTTCTAGAGGTTGGCGTGCGGTTACACAACATTCCCCGATTGACTTTCTATTCAAATGAATTTTATAATTCTGTCTCCAGAAATCCTTGTCTGACTCAGATCAACCATCTTGGGCAATACTACTTTTTAAGTCACTTTATTGAAAAGACTTTTCAGTAATAAACCGGCAACATTGTTTGCCTTCTGACTTGTGAAAATGTGGAACTAAAATTAGACCACGTTTTCCAAGTTCGGGAAGATAGAGGGGACAGAGGGGACACAGATGACAGAGTCAGTCTGGACAGTGAGTCCCTGGGCTGCTGGAGGTCTGTTGGGGGTAACATTTTCCCACCTGTGAGGCTATCCTGAGGGGGAAGTGCTGGCCAAAGGGGATTGATTCATAATGAGAGACAGGGTGCCTGCCTAGCTAGATTCCAGGACTGTGGTTGAGTTCCTGAGCCATGGAAGGACCCCTTCCTCTGGCTACCAGTCAACCCCTTAGAGAAATGTTCCCATAGAAGTGGGGTGAGCTCCATCATTACAAAATTGCCAGGACCAGTGAGTATCCAAAGTATCCAAGATACTTGTTGTCCAAGTATCTTCAAGAAAGCACAAATTGTCCAGAGAAAAAGCAGTAAGGTACCTAGAAGCAGCTAAAATTGCCCCAGGGATGGCCATATCCTTCAGGCAAAGGCTCTGGAAGCCACAGAGGTTATAGGGGATGGGAGTTCCTATGACACTGTGACAGGTAGAGGGAGAAAGAGTGATCTGTAGTGTGCCACACTTACTATAGGTTCCACATCATCACCACCCCCCTGAACCTGTGTTGGCGAAAGCTTTCTCATTAATCCTGCTGCTAAACTATCCGAGCATCTGGTATTTATTGAGGCAGTCTACCCAACTATCTCTGGAACTTCAAAAGGATAGCCCTCAGCAGTACACCGAGGCTGCTGTGTTCTAACTCAGAAGAGAAAAAAGATGCTTCAGCCACCCTTGGTAGCAGACCAAGGCAAAACACATACCCATACTTACATCAGAAGTTGAACATCCTTCTCAAGACTGTCTTTGCGATGGGTATTAGCATATTAGGTACTGGATCAGTGTGCTAGAAAAAAATACAGTTGCTATGAAATTGGCTTACATGTCGAATTCCACCCACCTGCATTGTTTTCTATGTTTACTTCCATAGGAAAACATCTGTTTGGGACTTCACTGGGGCTGATTTTCATTTGTCAGAGTTAAGGTTGTCCTGATTGCTACCCACTTAGTATTCAGGAACGTTCCTGCATGTATTCAGCCACTCTGTAAGAACACAGCCCTCGCGGTCCCCATATGTGCCTGTATATACATCCCTGCCCATGCCCATGCATTCTCAAACCCTGTACATGTGTATGTTGCATGCTCAGCCACACACATAAGAATGCATTCTCAGTTGCATAGATGAATGCATGTGCATATTCTCTCATGTGTGCGTATGTGTATATTCATCCCTATATGTTTGTATGTTGCACGTTAACCCCACATATTTGTACACTTGGAAACTATAGATGTGTACTTGTTCTAACAGTGTAGAATACTCACAACCATACACATGTGTGTGCACCCATGCCCACATGTGTATACACACCCATTCCTCATGTTTGTATGTGTATGCATCTCTCTGTGCTTGAATATGTAATATATATATTTGTGTGTATATGTCCTCATCCTGCACATATGCCTAAACATGCACACTCCCCTCTGTACACCTGTCTGCAGTTGCACTTGCCTCCCACAAGTGTGAATGTGTGCACATGCACATCATCCCACAAACAAACGGGAAGCTGTGTCCCTGTGTCTTTACCTCCACTCAAGCCTGGGTCTAACCCTGTGGAGTAGGAGGCAGCCCAGTGTTTAATTCTACAGTTAAAATATTTTTGGAAAAAAAAAACCCAAGCCGGGCGGTGGTGGCGCACGCCTTTAATCCCAGCACTCGGGAGGCAGAGCCAGGCGGATCTCTGTGAGTTCGAGGCCAGCCTGGGCTACCAAGTGAGTCCCAGGAAAGGCGCAAAGCTACACAGAGAAACCCTGTCTCGAAAAACCAAAAAAAAAAAAAAAAAAAAAAAAAAATCCCCATTCAGAGACTCAGTGCCCAGGAAAGACTCAATCCTAAAAAGTCAGAGTATATTTATTTCCAGCTCCCAGTCTCAGGGCTGAAGCAGCCCCACTATCTATTACATATTTTAGTCACTGTTTGTCCAAAGTGGGCAGGGACAAATGTAACTGTAAGCAGTCAGCTTCTGGGCTCCGCTCAGTGTCCTTGCTACTGTTAAAGTGACACTGGATGGTTGAGGGAGGCTGGCTTCCTTTTGAGCAGCATCGCCCTGAGATAAGTGTGAACTCGCATCTCTCACTGCCTTGGAGAAAAACCTCGCACAGAAAGGTCAGGGGCAGCTTGAGTTGGAGGGATCGAATAAGCCAAGAAAGAGCTAAGCCTCGGTTGGCATCTACCATGTTCTAGCTGATGACCTTAAGGCTTCATGTGTGACTCAACAGGGGGAGTGCTAACATACAATCAGAGTGTGTTTCCTGCCACAAGTCAGGAAATTTGAACATATCACATGTAAGCCAGTGTCCCACGGGGAAATCACATGTGAAACTGGAGGGGACTTTTATCTCTTCACAGCTTTAATATTTGATTAGATTGTGAGGGAGGGAGGAATGGGGAGAGGGACAGACAGACAGATGGGGAGACTGAAACAGACTTTATATGTTCTGTTGTAAGGTAATAGTCCCCCATGTTATTTTTATGGGACATTCTATCTAGCGACAACTTAGTCTATAAAACTGTCTCCCAGCTTCCCCGAAGTAATGTCAGTTTTCTCGCTTTCTAATAATTACTTCAGATCTGAGAGTAAAGCCTTGTGACAGTCTACAAATGAGAGTTGGCTTCAGGATACTGTGAGAGGTGGATTGTTTGATTCTGACTTTTACCCATTTTAGGTAGAGGAGCCCGATTGTTTCTGGAAGTTCGGTTCTATGCAGGCTGTGTAGACATAGGCAGAGTACCAGCTTCACTTCCAAGCTGATCCTTCTTTGGATACTCTATATTAAAGAATCGCTGGGCTATATTTAATGAGAATATGCAAATCCTTAGAGTTGTGCCCCCTCCATCCTCAATCTCGTTTTTTTTTATTAAGATACATTTATTTATCTATTTGCTGTGCGTGTGTGCTTGCATGCATGTGTCATGATGTCCATGTAGCGCTGCAAGGACAACATGAAGGAGTTGGCACTCTCCTTCTACCATATGAGTCCTAGGGATCAAACTCAGGTTGTCAGGCTTAGTAGCAAGCTCCTTAACCCACTGAACCATCTTGTCAATGCCCCCATCTTCAAGGTCTTAAATGGAGGAGACAGTTAATGCATTCTAGCGTTTATTTAGAAAGTTGCTGTCCTGGGGCTGCGGGTGGAGCCGAGCTGATAGAGTGCTTGCCTTGGTGTGTTCAAAGCAGTGTGTCTGTGAGCCTCAACCCTGCACCAACCAGGCATGGGGGCACCTGCCTGTAATCACAGTGTTCATGCAGCAGGAGGATCAGAAGCTCTTGGCCATCCTCAGCTACATAGCGAGTTCAAGTTCAGCCTGGGCTACAGAAGACCCCAAATTAGTTATTTTTCTGTTGCTGTTGTAAAACACCGAAGAAACGTGTGGAAGAAAGAGTTGATTTGGGCTCATGGCTCCAGAGAGAGCGGCCAGGATGCTAGGGAAGCATGGTAGCTGCAGACTACAGGAATGGCAGTGGCTGGAGCAACAGGCTGAGGGCTCACATCTTAAGCTGTAAGCCTGAAGAAGAGAGAGCCTCCTGCAAGTAGAGTGAGCCCTCAAGCTGTCCAAACCTACCCCCATGGATGGATTTGAAGAGTCAGAGTACCAGGAGGTCGGCTGTGAAACAGTCCTTCCTAGAAATGGCTGCGTTAACGAGACTGGAACAACGGCAGCATGGACAGACTTGCTCACACAGAAGCGGGGAGTTTCACAGGGTCCCACCGCTGGACTGAGGACTCCCAGCAACTAATGACTGCTGGGAGAAGGAGAAAAGGCTCGTCTCAATGATGAGAGCACTTTAGTGGTTATCCAACACAAAGAGGTCAGCCCTGAACCATACTGCACACAAACAACAAAACAGGCACACACACACACACACACACACACACACACACACACACACACGTCTATAACAGTAATAAAGAAAAAGAAGCTATCGATTTGGTGGGGGGTGGACACTGTAGGCATTAGAGGGAAGGTACCTAGGAGGGGCTGGAGGGAAGAAAGGGAAGCGGGGAAAGTGATATAATTCTATTTTCATTTAAAATGTGTATATGATGTTTTTATTTGTTTGGTTTGGTTTGGTTTTTCAAGACAGGGCTTCTCTGTGTGTAGCCTTGGCTGTCCTGGAACTCACTCTATAGACCAGGCTGGCCTCAAACTCAGAGATAGGCCTGCCTCTGCCTCCCAAGTGCTGGGATTAAAAGCATACACCACCATGGCTCAGTCCCTAAAAATATATTTTTGAAAAATTAACTGGAAGAAAAGAAAAGCCCACCCTGAGTGGCATACTTTCTCCATCAAGGCCACACCCCCTAAAACTCCTTAAATGCTCCAGTAACTGGGGACAATGTATTGAAATACAGGAACCCATAAAGGACAATCTTATACAAACCACCACAGAACCCCCATGCTGTGGTGAACTCCCCTGCATTCACACCATTAGCGAGGGTGACAGACTGCATTAGCATGTGACTTTCTATCATCCAAGTGGTGTATTTGTGTTGATATCATGTATCTGCTGGCTGTCTCCTGTGCACCAGGTGATATGCTGCATGGATGTTAACTTATTATTTATCCCATATCTCTCTATACCAGAAAGAAAGTCCTTGAGTAATGGCCGACTAGGCCAAAGAGTGAGGATCTACCCTATAAAAGCTGCTCAGGATGAGCAGTTTCTCATTCTTCAAAAAATGCTTCCTGTGCTCTCTGGTGGCTTGGAGAGGTGGACTCCAGCATTGGGCAGCAGGGGTTTTTGACAGTGAACGTATCTTATGTCATTGTTAAATTCTGGTCTCTATACAGAGAGTTCTGTTTTATGGACAGTAATTTCCCTTGAGGATGAGACATTGAACATCTTTTTAAAAGATTCATTTATTTTTATTGTATATGTATGAGCGTTTGCCAGAATGCTTTTATGTGCACGGCTGGTCAGTACCCAGAGAAGCCAAAAGAGGGCATCAGATCCCCTGGAACTGGAGTCACAGACAGTTGTGAAGTACCATGTGGGTGCTGGGAATTGAACTTGGGTCCTCTGCAAATTCAGTAAGTGCTCTAAACCATTGACCTATCTCTCCAGCCTTAACATTGATCATTTTTTATTCACCTCCTTGAGAATGCATCCTGGGTTTCTTATAAGATATTCACCAATTGTTTGGTAGATAGTTGTAATATTTATAAGTTGCAAAGCAGAGATGTTTGCCTTGCCTTTGTGACCAAAGTTTCCCCTGATTTCTAGAAATGTTTCTATTCTGGGATCCACCAACATTACATGATCTGTCTGTATGTAGCATGGATGGAACCCCAGGTTCATTCATAGAGATTAATCAAGACAAACTGGACCTCTAACAGTTATCCCTTAAAAAGAAGTAGAGAATTAATTGGGGTCCAACAGAAGGATACATATTTATTTCAAGGAAAGATGACAAAAGATTATGTATTGTAAGAGCTGGAAGTGTGGCTCAGTGATAGAGTGCTTGCCTGGCATGCACAATGCCCTAGCTCTGATCCCTGGCAGCATGTTCACATGCGCATGTGCACACACACACACACACACACACACACACACACACACACACACACACCAGGTAGGGAAGGCATCTGTTATATGCCAGCTGGTACACTCTAGGATGTATTCCATCATATATTTACTCATTCACTTGTACAAGTATTGCTTGCATTCATGTATTTGTCCAATAAATACTTAATGAAAAGCCTGCATTGTGCAAGGTGTGAGCCCCATTCTACTGGATATTGGTGATAATGAAAATGGTACAACAGAGGAATTCCAATGTGTATGTACATAGCTAGACTGTAGGGAGAAAGATACAAGACACCCAGGTAAATAAAGTACAGGGAACTGGGATGAGATTAGGAAGGCTCGATTGTGTGCTAGGATTACATGAGTATCCAAGCAAGCTAAGTTGGAAATTGTTTTAGGTTCATGACCTAAGAGGATTAATAATTATAGTTGACATTTATGTATATTGAACACGTGCCAGACATTCTACTGAGTGGTTTTTCTTCAGATATTTTTGTTAGATTTCCCCCATCACAGCCTTGTAAAGTACATATAGTTCTTATGTATTATAGATTTCCCCATTGCGTGCTCCATGGTTACAGCAAGTCTTTTTCTTCAAAAGGCCCCAGGGAGAAGAGAAAGGGGAAAGATGTGAGATGCAGTATTAATTATTGAGCTAGCCAAATCTCTCCAATTTAGACAGTTTAGGAAGAAGTCATTTTACGTGAAATTATGAAGTCTTCCAGGAAATAAGCCACCTTACTGCAAGTCCTCACTATAATTAAATCAATATAAACTATCGAGTTATTTTTTTTAATTCGTCAACATTATTCCACAGAAACCAGAAAACCAACATTACTCGTAGGGCACCCTGCAGGGAGAGAGGTTTGTGAAAGAGAACTGACTGAAGTTTTCATGGATGATGAAACAGTTTTCCTGGGACCTTTGCCTCCACCCTCCTCCAGTCCCCAGCACCCATTTTAAAAGAAGGGAAAGAACAAGTTGAATATTTTCTCTTTGTGTCCCTGCCTTGAGATCCTTTGACTCCAGCAGAAGTGCAGGGAGCCCTCGGGATCTCTTCACACAGGGAGCAGGACGGGCCTGGCATCCGCAGAGCAAAGGAGGTCGGGCATTTGCTATCGCCATAACTAGCTTCCCAGCAATAAAAATGTTCATGAATTTACTCCAGCACGTGGGCATTGGGATGTAAGATTGTCACACGAGGCATCCGCATGTTTTCCCGAGGCTGGGTGAGGGGGACTCAAGAGTCACTTGTCTCCCTCACTTCCATGCTTTCTACCAAGCGTTATCTCTCTCCAGCCTGGAGAAAACCTTGAGCGGTTGCTCATGGGTGAAATCATAACCATCCCTGTTTTACAGCATAATATTAATACTACTCTCTCATTTAATCCCTTATGTTTTCAAATTACTATATCTGCTGTAGAAACCAAAGTGTTGTGGCACATAGTTGGTTTTATTACTAGGAGCTGGATATGTCACAGGGTTGTCATAGAAACTAAATGAGGTAATGTTACAGTTCCTGTACAAAGCCGGACATGGAGAACAGTTGTCTTTTGATATCCTCAGGGCGGGAGAGCTATGTCCACCTGTAAATACCAAAATCTAAGGTTGCTTAAGTCACTAAATAAGAGGGGTGTACTCACTGAATGTAACCTGTGCCTAGTTTCTCATATATTTTATGTAGATTGCTTAAAATGCTCAATAACAGTGGTTGCATATCACTTCAGCCAGGTGGATTTGACACAGTACTCAGTGTATGGAAAATTCAAGTTTTGCTTTTTGGGGAACATTCTAGATTTTTTTTTCCAAAATAATTTTGATCAGCTGTTGGTTAATCTGTGTGTGGGGAACGTACAGATGTAGAATCTATTGGTCCTCAGCTAATTATAACTTACATTTGCTCTAGAATTGCACAGCTATGCTCTTAGCCCATTGTGACACACACAAATCCACAGATTCTTAAATTATGCCATCTTGGTAACTTAATTTGAAAAGGCTGGGAAGTGGGCTCCATTAGAAAAATTCCAGCCCACCGATGTATTGAATCAAAGGAAAGGCAAAGGCTTTTCTTGTGGGTGCTTCAAACAGTGTCTATTTTTAGAAAGCTGGTGTTGGCTTAAGAAGCTGTTACCGTGTGTGGGTAGATAAACTCAGAAAGACCTGGGTGAGGAGATCCCAGAGGGCTAGCTTGTTGTCGATCTGTTTGTGTGTGTCTGTTTTTAAGCTAATGTCTGTTTCTGGGGCTGTGAAAGCAGCTAGTACAAATTTGAACTACTGAAAACAGGTTTGAATCAGTCTAGACATTTAGTTATCTTCTGTCTAGCATTCATGTGTGTCGTGGGCGCCACACTCTCGGGATTAGTGTTTCATTATGCAGACGATGTTTTATGTTTAGCTCCCTTATAAAGGCTTGCAGCGAGTTCTGGGTGGTGAGAGCGAAGGGCAGCCCTGAAGAGCTCTAGGGGGAGTACCAAAATGAGTCTGGGTGGGTTTTAATGGTGACCAGTGAACCACGTGACCTCGCTGTCATCGTTGAGCTGATTGTATGATGTCTGATCACCTCTGTGAGTGTGTAGGATCCCAAGGAACTGACCAGAGTCCCTGAACAGTAAGAGATGGAAAGGCAGAAGGGCATTTCTGAACCAAGTGTCAAACACTTGGGGTAAATGAGAGCTGGCCATGTAATTATCTGCCCATGGAACAGGAAGGGCCTATCCAATACTTTAAAGTACATAATCACTGCCTCCACACTTTTTAATTAGCTCCTTTAGGCTGCAGAAAGGAATTTTCTCCTTATCTCCCAAATTAAGCATCTCTTCTACAAACAATCAGTGTTTCAGTTTCAAAACGGGAAGTGCAGCAGTGTTTGCTGTTTCTGACTTTGAGAGTGTTTCCGTTTTAAACCTGCATCACAGAAATATGAAATAACTCTCATCAGCCCAGATAACCCCTGCTTTCATAGCTGTTCCTCTGAGCTGCATCTTTCCGACAGAATCTTTGCCTTCAGACTGAGTTCAGTTCCGGTAGAAATTAGCATCATGTTAGGTGGGCCACTGCCACCAAAGAAGCTCAGACCCACCCCACACCAAGGCTGTTGTCCCAGATACCAAAATAGCATGTTGAATGTCTCAAAACGTAGTGGTTACCAGGTCCTCCTGGTTTTTTGTAAGTCTGGCACTGACCGGTTGGTGCCAGTATGAGTGCTGTAGCTTTGGAGACAAGTCTCCCAAAGCTTTAGGTATAAAAGGCTTTATTCCTATGGTCACAGTATTAGGAAGTAATGAATGGGACCTGTCAGAGGTGGGGTCTAATGGGAGGTTGTTTAGAGAATTTTCTTCCTAGGAGAGGATATGCACTAGCTACCCCCTCCTCATTATGGTCCTAGTGATAAAGCAAAGTTTGACTCCACCAAAGGTCTCCCTGGGAAATCAATGTGTTTATTGGGATTACTTAGAGAGCATGGGTGAGGGAGTGTGGGTGATCCCCAAAGCAGCTTCACTGAAAAGCCTTCCCCCAACATGGATGAGGGCTTCCCCATGCATAGATGCATAGATGGAGCCCCTAACCCAAGTCTTACCCAGACTTTGTACACTAGTCCCTCCCCAAGACCCTAAGGTCACATGTAATTAAGGCAATTACAGCCAGATGAGAGGGACAGATGGATACTCAGGTGAGGCTTCCATGACCCTCTCCTTCTCTCCTTCTTTAAGGGAATGTCAGCAGTCAACAAGACCAGCTGTCATGGTCTATGGCAAGCAGCATGGCTGAATTAATGTAGAGGGCTGTTTGGCCCAGAGGGTATACAACAGAGGCTCCAAGAGCACTATGGGTATGCCCTTGAAGGGGACCAGGAGTCCCTCTTCTTTCTCTCTGCTTCCTGAGTTGGGATGTAAGTGGTTTGTTCTGCCACATGCCACCCCCTTATGCCATCATCACCAGAGCCTAAATTATTAAGACCGCTTGATACTTAACTAGAACATTCAGAACAATGACATCTAAAGCATTTGTTTGTGTTGAAGTTAATTTTCCCAAGTATGAGATTATAGTGATGGACGAAAAAAAAAAACCAGCATTGCTGACACAGTCACGGGATGAACCTGTCAGCCTTAGCTTTCATTCATTCATTCATTCATTCATGTGTTTATTCTCTCACACACCAACTCATATTTGTCAGCCCATTCATTAAGCATCTATTGAATGTAGCATCACTGCTATGTATTAGATAGACTTCAGGAAATGATTGTTTTGGTAGTACAAACATAGCCCCACAGTACCAGAGGGTCAAACTAAAATAAATGATAGAGCCCACCCCTAGAATGCAAAGATTGGATCTGAAGCCTCATCTCCTTCAGGCCTAAAAACAGTTTTGCCTTTTAGAAGGCATTGTGGTGTGTACTAAGAATGGGTTAAAACCCAGACAGGCCCAGGTTTGAGTCCTGAATCTGTAATGTATCTATTTACCATTTTGAGGAAGATTCTTTTTTCTTAAGCTTTGGTTTGCTTTTAAATGAAGTAATCATTTCTGCTTGTGGGGTGGCGTGAGAATTAAGGAGAAAACACACAGCATAATGATTGCCACATTTATACAAGATGTTCATCAAATGCTGCTTGCCTGCCCTGCTCCTCATGCCTGAGATGGCTTGGCTCTTCGACTGTTATTGTAAATTGGTAGAAACTTTGTCACCCTGGTACCAGAGAGCCACAGGACTTCCCTACTGAGAGTCCCTAGGGCAGCACCTCAGAGCCAGAATGTCTGGCCTCTGCCTCTCACCACCTGGCTGCTGATACCTGGGGTGCCACCAGCTCTCCCGGGAGTGAACTCTCCTCTGTGTTCTGCCATCGCACTCCTTCATGACTCCGTTAGCTCCCAGTGGAGAAGCCAGCTCCCACAGAACAGCTGAGGCACAAACTCTCGCCCAACCGTCACTCTAGGGATGCTGTGTTCCATTGCCAAGCTTGTGACCTTTGGGAAATTTGGGGATTTACTACTCTGTATTATGTGTGATGTGGGGAGAGAAATTGAAGGTTTAAGCTTTCTAAGTCAAGGGCTTTTGTTTTGATGGTATTGAACCGCATTTAGGTTTACATCCATCAGATTTCCTAGGGTATAGATTTCCTGGGGATTTAAGCAGGGCCTTCACAGGTGCTGCTGAAGTTGGCACCATTGAGGCCTTTTTTTTTTCTTTTGGTTGTTTGTGGAGGTTAAAGACCCTGGGAGTGAAATTTTTGAAAGGTGGAGAATGTGGCCATAGACAACAGTGTATGGACATTCCAAGTTAGTTTAGCTCTTTGGGAGATTTTGTTATGTTTTTGTTTTAGGATAATTCCAAGCAAAAGAGGTTGTGTGCTTCCTAGCTGCGTGGCCATCTGAGATAAGCCAGCAAAGGCTGCCCGAAGTTATCCCTAAGCAGCCTAAAGCAGTGGATTAATTAATCTTAATAGACTTGCTGTCAAGACTACAGTTGTTTCTAGTGCCATTTTCTACTTCTGAATTGGGGAAGTGTGCTGTGAACTGGGTGCCTGAGAACATGCCGGGTAAAGGGAAGTCGCATCTGTGGATCAGGATTTCTACAAAGGAGACCCAATACAGCTGTTGACCACAGCACCGTGTCACAATGTCAAAAGGTTAGATGCTCCTGGAAGAGTCTCTGCTATTAACAGGGCTCAGAGTCAATGGTGTGCAATTCAAGGGATCAGTAGTTTTTAAAAGATCTTACATTTATGTATGTGTGTATACATGTCTGCATGTGTGTAGACTCATAAGTGTGTGTGTGTGTGTGTGTGTGCATATGTATTCGTGTGGATGCTCAAGATTAACACCAGATATCTTTCTTGATCACTTTCCACCGATATCTTTCTTGATCACTTTCCACCTTACTCACTGAAGCACGGTCTCACTGAGCCCAGTGATCACTGTCTGGCTAATCTGGCTACCCAGCTTGTTCCCAGGGTGTCCTGCCTCCTTCTCCAGGGCAGCCAGGACTGCCAGCAGGCTGCTGTGTCTGATGGCTTCTATATGGGATTTGAGGATTTGCATTCTGGTTCTCATCCTTGCACAGTGAGAACTTACCCAGCCGATCTGTTTCCCTAGCCCTGGGATCAATATTTATATTAATCTAATTACAGATTGATTTTACTAATCTCAGGATTGCCCTGCAAGATTCTATGCATTTTTACCTCCCTCATACAGCCAAACCCTATTTCATACATTTAGTCCTGTATCCAACTAATGTATCTCGGGTGCCTCTTGTGAGCAAGATATCTAGAAACGAAGAAATAACTTAGTGCTTTCAAGTCAACCTCGAGAACTGACAGTCTACTAGAGGACCTATGTGAGGACAACTTGAACACGATGGGAAAATGACAGTGTCACCTCAGGTCATTTGCTGACGTGGCAAGGCCTGGGCTAGATCTCAACAGGGCTTTGAATGACTGGCAGTGTGGTCCCCTCCATGCACAGGAAGCCAGGAGCATGCTCATTGCAGCCTCTTCCCTCGCTTATCCGGTTAGTGATCAGCACGATTGTGTGATCCTTGAACATCGTCAATAGTCTTGGACTCCCTTCTCATTCTCTTCTGTCCTTGCCCCATTCTTAAATATCTTAAATCCTACTTTAGCCTGCAATATTGTTCTTTACCCTCAAGAAGATACATAGAAGAATCCAGAAAGTAATTGCCACGATTGTGTGTAAACTCTTGCTAAATGGGAACACCACCACCAAAGGCTTCCATTGAATACTGTTAATGAGGCTCCTGAGTTTCCAATTGTTGCATTCAGTGCTTAATAACTTATTAAAAATTGCTGAATTTACTTCAATACCAATATTATGCTGTTAATAATTATGACAGCCAAGCCCTATAGTCAGTAATACCTGGAAATGAGTTGTATGTTGTTATTGATAATGCGATATGCCATTTTCTGCAAGAGCATAGCCCAGTAGCTAATCTCATCCAGCATCCTTTCAGCTTCTTCTTTCTAAGCACTTCCATTCTTAACAGTGATCATGCTCATTTGAAAGACACACGGTTGCACAGATAAGAGACTTCATTCAATTTAGGACCTGAACATACAGGACTTTAGTGCACTGGCTGTTCACTGAAGGTTCACAATTTGGGCACTGAAAAGCTTAGAAAAAAATAATAAAGAACAATTCAGTGAAGGAACTATTTACACTGTTTGACATCTTTGGATTTGTGATCTTTTAATACCACATGAAGTAAGAGTGTGGTGGCGCATGCCTTTAATCCCAGCACTCAGAAGCAGAGGCAGGTGGATCTCTGAGTTTGAGGCCAGTCTGGTCTACAGATCGAGTTCCAGGACAGCCAGGGCTACACAGAGAAGCCCTGTCTCAAGAAAACAAAACAAAAACAGAAGGAAATCAGAGCCCATCCTCACACAAATTTAATGGTGGCTTGCTGGTAAAATTGTATCCTCCAAAATATTGAAACATGAGAAAAAAAAAATCCACCGATTAGATCAGTATTTTTCAGAATTCCCATTGCAGGTATCAGGGAAGAATGTTCTTTCCCTGCCGCTCACCTCTCCACAGGTCACCTCAGGTTCCTTTTCCGTGAGGGCTTTCAGCACATGGATTCTCTAATTGGCTTATGGCAGTTTGTCTCTTATCGTCAAGTAGATTAGAAACCCCTTCAGGAAGGAGATGCCAAGTAAGTTCATGGCAGAGTCCCAGAGTTTCAGATTGGGAGGTAACCATAGGGCAATGCCGGCCCCGTGATGGTTGCAACTTGCCCAGGGTCACAGAAAGTGAGAGACTAGGGCAAAGGCTAGCCCTGGGTCCTCTCGCACCACCCACATCCGTGATTCATGTCAAGTTCTTCATATGCTTTTAGCAATGATTCCCATATTTGGAGGCCAAACAACATTCCTGAGTCCCATCCCAGACTTGAAGTGTTCGTTTTTAAATGCTAAAAGCATACTTTGCAACCAGCATAAACCTGTCCCTCACTTTGACTTTATGCATCCCGGTTCTTATCAGCTCAGGCAGCTTCTGTGAGTGGCCAGCAGGGGGAGCAGAATTTCAGGAAACTTCTGCAAAACTTCATACTTTTATTTATTTATTTTTTTAAAGCAGACCAACAGCATATGTGAAGTGAAGGAGCACAAAGGAACCTGGACCCTGTGCATCTGAGAGCCTTTACAGTTTTCTTAAGGCGATCGTAGAAAAAGATATGCCAACTTTTAAAATTACATGACTTTATATAAATCTCACAGATGAATTCTAAACCACAAGCCAAATTTCTATTAAGGCTAAAAAACCAGATGCCCATAACAATAATGACTTGCATTAAAAACAAAAATAAGCAAAAAAAAAATCCTTTTATTATTGCTGTACTTTCTTCAGAAGGAACAAAAGCACCCTTCTGTTAGCAGAGTGCCTTCTCCAGCAGATTACTAAACACAAGAGCAGAGCTGTGTTCATCTTGGAAAAATGTCAAAGCAAGTGAGAGTCATTTATTCCTTAGCAGCAAATATTGATCCCGTTTGATTATAATGACCTTTTCCATTATATTAAATGACTGAGGGATATTTAACCAATTGAAGAATCAAGCTCATTATGAGTTCATCTGGTTGACTAAATCTTAGAATGTGTGTATCTGTTGTGGCCATTTTATTTCTTCGGCTGTGTGTGTGTGTGTGTGTGTGTGTGTGTGTGTGTGTGTGTGTGTGTGTGGTGTGTGGTGTGTGGTGTGTGTGTGTGTGTGTGTGTGTGTGTGTGTGTGTGTACTTGTCTGTGTAGAGGCCAGAGGTTAACATCAGCTGTCTTCTTCCATTGCTCTCCACTCTTATTTGTTGAGATGAGATCTCACTGAGTAGAGCCCAGCACTTGGGCTAGACTGGCTGGCCAGCGAGCTGCCAGGAGCATCCTATCCTGCTCCTCCCACCACCAGGGTTGTAGTCCTGCAGTGGCTTTTTTATGTGAATGCTGGGGATTTGAACTCAAGTCTGCAAGCTTAAACAGCCAGCACTTTGGCCACTGAGCCATCTCCCCACCCCTGGCTACCAGAGTTTATTGTGCTTTTATGTACCACTCTAAGTGCCAAGGTAGAGAGTAGATGTTAGAATTTGACTCAGCCTGGTTCGTGTTCTACTTCAGCTGCCTACTAGCTATGAGAATTGGGACTAGGTATCTAGCCACGTTGTCTTTGATTTCCATTTCATTGAAAGTTATGAAAAGTAGGTATCAAAATACACATCACAAACTTAGTGTCTACCTGTAGTAAGGCTGGCTTTACTTCTATTTCCATCATCATCCTGGCCGTCATCTTCATCCTCTTCTGGGATCCTCCTCTGCTACAGAAAAGTGGTTTTAAGGCAGTGTCTTATTTAACATTCCTAAAAATGAATTGGATTCATAGATCGAGTGCTTGGTTGTGAACACAGGCTGTGGGAAGCCATTGGAAAGAGACTCTTGTCACTTACTCCCATAAGTCCCTGATCCTTTTCTGAAAGGTCACATTAGCTCCTGCTTCTGCCCTATAACACCGTGAGTGTTGATGATTGATCAGTCTTTTTCTCTGTTTCTAAGTACAGAAATAAAATGAACCCTTTTCATCCCTGGATAGTAGAAGTTATTATCAGACTCCAAATGTGGCAGATGTATATTCCTAATGACCCCGCTCTTCCTCCCAACAAGCCTGCACCCAAACGGCTGGGCTGGTAGATGTTCCCAATACTAAATTCTTTTTATTGGCACCACAGTGCCCCCAAAGCATTACTCCTTATACCATCCATATGTTACTGAGAAGGTTAGAGAACTTGCTTTCATGTGATAGACTGTTTCTCTCCCCCTAGCCCCAGTTAGGCTCATCCCGTGAGTCTCCATATCCGTAAAATATATTTTCCTTGAAGGCGATGCAGACTAACACAAATGAGACTTGACATGCCTGGATTCTGGAGCTTTGCAGCTCAGTCCTCCAGATGGGCCTCAAGTCCAGCAAAATCTAAAAAAAAAAAAAAGTCCTTGTCCTGCGTTTTTATAATATACTCAAGTACCTCATGGTGACATTTCAGGAAACAATGACCAACATGTAAGACAGTGACTCCATGAAACTACGATATACTGCCTAGTGATGTTGAGTACACACCAAGTGTTCCTTGGATAGACCTATTCCGAGAAAGTCCCCACCCATAAGTTCCATGGGCTACTGTAAAAAGAGCCACCACCATCCCATGTCCCCAGGGCCTTCTTTTATACAACAGCTACCCACTGCAGTCCATGTCACTTTAAACATGAAATCATTCATGTCACTTTTTTTGGGGGGGAGGGGGGTTCAAGACAGGGTTTGTCTGTGTAGCTTTGAGCCTTTCCTGGAACTCACTTGGTAGCCCAGGCTGGCCTCGAACTCACAGAAATCCGCTTGCCTCTGCCTCCCGAGTGCTGGGATTAAAGGCGTGCACCACCACCGCCCGGTTCATTCATGTCACTTTAATCATGGAAGCACACTTAACTTTTTGTCATTGTTTCATTTGTTTGTTTTTGAGACAGGGTCTTGCTTTGTAGCCCAAGCTGGTCTGGAACTTGTAATCCTTCAGTCTCGGCTTCTTAAATGTTGAAATTACTAGTCTCACTATACATGGATTTTTAAAAATTTCAAATAATATGTCAATTTCATGGATTTGAAGGCAAGACTTTAGGATACGCACAACATACTATTAAAACTAGGGCAAGATGCCAGTGATGTGGATTTCTCGTAAGTGCTCTCTCCCCCTTCTGCTATGAACTTCCCATCTGATTCCCTGCTGCCAATATTGTGGAAGTGGTGGTCTGATGATACCTTCAAGAGCTGTGGATGGCTGAAAGTGCTTACCACTCTTGCAAATGACCCCGGTTAGGTTTGTAGCATTCACACTGCAACTCAAAACCCTAACTCCAGTTCCAGGCCCTCTTCTGGACACTGTGAGCCACTGCACACACACAGTGCACATAAACTCACACAGGCATGTATGTGCACATGAGCATCACACACACACACACACACACACACACACACACACACACACACACGGGGGGGAGGGCAGGGAAGGGAAGGAGAGAAAGGGAGTTTGTTTTAGAGAGAGTTTGTTTTAAAGCTATAAATGTATAGGGTATTTGTTAGTTCAGAGTTCATCGAGCTTCACATTTCCTTATATAACTCTGACTAGTTGACTGAGCAAATCAAAAGAGACAGTGTTAGAGGCTTCCTTTGGCTTCTTGAATGATATATAACTTGGGTTCTTGGCAGCGGGAATTCAGGGGATTCGATTTAGCTACACTTTCCTTCAAATAAGTAGCCCTGCTTTAAATCTCTGGTAGTTTAATGAAGAAAAGTTAGAGAGAAAGGAGGGGATACTGCAAGGGGTGGAGAGAAGATGGGGTAACTCCAGGCCCCACTTGGAATAGCAGTGGCTATGGGTGAGAGCAAGAAAAAACAGACTAGAAATGCAAAAGTGGTCTTCCTCCACAGTGAGCACAGGAGACGGGTGACATGATCATCTCATCCCCCTACAGTGAGCACAGAGGTCCCTAGAAGATGGGTGACATGATCATCTCATTCCTCCACAGTGAGCACGGAGCAGGAAGAGCTGGTCCCTAGAAGACAGGTGACATGATCATCTCATAAAGCCATGTAGAACAGAGGAGATGCTGCCTCTGTAGAAGCACATCCCCCAATTCCAACATCTCACTCTATGTTCTGAGTTCCCTTATTTCTCATATTTAATGTCTTTATTCGGGCGCTCGTTCCATGAGTTCCATCATAGACATTATCTGTACTTTGCACATAAGTCATGATTATCAGCCAAGTATACTACAAGCTGTCCACAAGGGGAATAGAAGACCGGGCCTGAGGAGATGGCTCCGTGGATAAAACCTTTGCCATACAAGTCTGACAGCCTGAATTAGGTTCCCAGAACCCATGTGAAAGCCAAGTACAGTTATAGTATGTGTAAGCATCTATAGTCCCAGCAGTCCCATGGAGAAATGAAGGACAGAGAGAGGAGACTGTAAATTTATGGACCGACTAGCCTGACAAATACAGAGTGCATAACAAAAAAGACTTTGTCTCAAGGCAGATGCTTCCTGTGTTAGCAGTCTGCCTCTGTTACAACTCCCGGAGGAAGTTTTACATTGTAACATAGATCACGGCTATCATCTGGTGTGTGATAGCATAGTGAACTTCAAGGAAATTATTGAGTGGAACTGAAGCAAATGGGCTGGAAAATTAAATGTTTTGTCATGTATTCATTACTTTTCTTGTTGCCATGACCAATCACCTGACAAGAAACGACTTACAGGAGAAGGGATTTCTTGTGACTTACAGTATAAGGGAGTTCGATCCATCGAGGCAGGAAAGGCATGGTGGCGGGGTGCTCCATGGTAGTAGTACTGTGAAACTGAGACCTCTCACCTCCCCGCGGCTGAGTAGAACAGGAAGCAGAAAGGGAAAACTCAAACCAAATGCCTGCCTGCAATCAGACTCCGACAGTCGAGAGGTGAGCTAAGAAACGGGGAAGAATGACCCGGCAAGGAGGCTATGCAGAAAACCGCTTGCCCGTGTGAAAGCTGGGGCTGGGACCCACCTTGAAAAGGGCAGGCCATTTGCTAACACTAAGGAAGGCTGGGCTTTGCCCTCTCCCAGTGAGCTTATTCTTGAAAGTGAAGCAGAAAAGTGAACATGACAGTCCCCAAGAATGTCAAAACGTCCCCTGACCCAGCATGTCACCAAGTCTCCTCATGCAGATCTCTCTGTGCTTACTTAGGGATCTGGACTCCATGACAGACATGACTGGGTACCTTTGGTACAGGAAGGATGAACAGGCTGATCCTTCCCTAAGGGCAAAGCACTTTTTAGTGTGACATGGGAAAACCAGACGTGCCCAGTTTGAACAAGGTTCATTTGGTCTGATGCTGTGTCTGTTTCTTTACTCTGTCTCTCGAATCCTTCTGCTTAAGAAAACTGACGACTCCAAGGAACGTGTTCCAGGTTCTATTTTGAAAAGGTCATGTGTGAGAGCCAAGAATAATCAGCTTCTTTCGGGGGTTAAGGAACTCCGAGTTAAGGATGTTTTATTTGCACCCCACACACACACCCTGTATGTAATACTCACCTTGATCCCCTTGGCTCTCCTGCCTCTATAGAGAATCCAAACTGGCCAATAAAAGATACGGTTCACCCTAGCATTTCCCCGAAGCAGTCACTTCTGGATTTTATTTTTGAATACATATTTTCAGCACTGTTTTTATTTCTAGGTGTTTAGGGCTCCCTCCAGTGTCTCTACATTGTCATATTTAAGTTTTAGAAAATCACAAGAGTTTTTTATAAGAATGACAGGAATAATATTTTCTTTCATTACCTTTGCTTCCAGACCAGAAATGTCACATGTGGCTCCGTGACCTGCAGAACCTTCTACTTCCTGTTGTTGGTCCTTGTTTGAGGACAAGGATTTAGGGAATGGGAAGGGCAGAAGAAACAACATGTGACACTGAGGAGGGGCAGTGCAGTGACTGTGGTATGGAGTTACTTAGCAGTGACACAGGTCTGTAATGCTAACACTTTGGAGCTGAAGGCAGGAAAATCAAGAGTTCAAGGCCAGCCTGGACTACTCAAGACTCTGTCTCAAAAGTAGAAGTAAATAGGTGGGTGTTACGGAGTATGCCTTTAATCACAGCACCAGTGAGGCAGAGGCAGGTGGATCTCTTGAGTTTGCGGCCAGCCTGAACTAGGTTGTGAGACCCTGTTTGAAAAAAGATGGATGGATGGATGGATGGATGGATGGATGGATGGATGGATGGATAGATGGATAGATATGCTCAGAATTTGGAAACCTGATGTTTCTGCTGGGCAGCCTCTGGCCAGCTGTCATATGAAGCAGTATCAAAGGCCTTCTCTGTTTTGTTTCTGCTGTTAAGGCAACTGTGTATACTCAAGGTCTCAGTTACTCTGCTAAAGTTGAACTCCAGCAGAGGTCTGGATCATGATGGTGTCTCAGTCATTTGTGGTATATATGTGTGCCTGTGTATGCACATGTGTATATGCATATATAATACATATGCTTAGACATACACGCACATGCACACAGACAATTGTGTCTCTAGTGGACCCTCCATGTCCTCATGTTCCATATTTGTGGATCCCACATCTAGAAATTCAACCAGCTACTGTTGGAACTTTGCACTGAGCATGTGTGGAGTATTTTTCTTGTTATTCAGGAATTAATATAACAATGATTTTCATAGCATTTGTGCTATATTGTGTTATAAGTAACCTAGAGATTAATATAATTATGTGGGGGCTTGTGCAGGTTATATATCTCTTTGATGTCACGGGATACATGTGTGTCATCCATAGATGTTCAAACTCCAAAGCATGATTTTAACAGTTGGCTTTGTTTGTTCTTTTTTTAAATTCTAAATATACAAATTTGGATTCAGCCTGGACTAAAACCATCTCCCACATTTGCATGACCAGAGAAATATTACTGAGGTTTATAAAACTTCTATAGAGGAAAGCTAATGTCTCATGAACCACAAAGGTGACTCCCAGGCCTGATTTCATTCAGCTTAGGACCCCTGAGGCCTTATCCACTCTTCTCAATGATGTCAGCAGCAAGGGAAGCTAGGGACAGGGACAGAGACAGATGCAGCTCCATACTGCCCCCTGTAGTTTTTTCAGAGACATGCACTTACATGAAACCTGGATTCTTGTCTATGCCATAGAAACAAATTTCAGGACAGGTCAGTATGAGGCAGAGCTAGAGTGGATTCAGAAGCAATTTTTACCACAGATTCCGCATGTTGCTAATGGTGAGAAACGCACAGGAGAAAAGTACACAGCCTGGTGTGGGCACGGACTTCAAAAGAACATTGTACTCAAGTATCTTCATAAGGACCATACAGAATGGTATTGTCTGTTTTCTGAGACAGTCTCATGAATCCCTGCCTGGCCTTGAACTCACTGTGTAGCCAAGAATGACATTAGGCTTATGCATGTGCTGGAATTTTAGGTGTATGCTCTCATGCCCAGTTTCTACAATGCTAGGGATCCAAGTGAAGGTCTCTTACATTACATGCTAGTCAAGAATTCTACCAACTGAACTACATCCCTAGGCCCTAAAAAGAAATTTGGAGGAACTTTTCAAATTTACTTTTCCTTTTTTTACAAATGGTATCATAGGGTGTTTATTGTGGTGTAGTAAAATAGGCATACAGGCTGATTTTTTTTAAAAAAAAAAAAGCCTAGGTCAAAAGCATCAAAGGACTATGAATATCCTTTGTAAGAGGAATATTGCCTGGCATATAGGCAGTCTTCACAATAAAGGTTAATTGTGTTGCGGTTCTTACTTTCGGCTGGCAGGGAACTTCAGCCAGACTCCGGGGATTCCCTTCTTTCCTGTGTCCCCAAAATTGCCTCATCTTTCCATCATGCCCCAGTGCAGCAAGGACTCTGAGCCCAGCATGAGTGGGCTGGGACATCAGACCTTCCCTGTCCCTGCATAGTCAGTGGGAGCTGTGATTCTCACTGGAAAGGAAAGACCGCTGCCCTAATTGTTCCAGCCAAGCCTTGATCCACATAGGTCTGACTGTGAGCAATGGGGAGGACCTCCTAAGTGGTATTGATGCCCTCTCTGCTTTCTCCCTTCTGTTGTTTCTGCCCTGGGAACTGCATGTTTGTTGTTAACCGGAAAATTACTATAAGCTGGTTGTCTCTCATTTTTGTTAAATGTCTTAGAAAAAAAAAAAAAGCATAACACCATACCACTGATGTATGTGGTCTATGGGCCACAAAATTCCATCAAAGTTTGCATGAGAAGGAAAGGGGGTGGTCACTGATGTGTAGAGAGGGCACCACTCCCCGAGCTCCTAGAGAATCTGTTTCTTCTTCCAAGCGCTTTGGAAAATGCCAGTGTGATATCCTAGAAGCAGTTACATCTAGCTGCTGATGAATGCTGGTATGTAAAGTGTTAAACTCTTAGCAGAGTTCAGCCAGCATCCTCACCAGCTGGGAGGAGGAGAATAGCCTTCCAAAGAACGACATGTTGCACATGGCTAATAAAAGAAGAATGGGAGCCTGCACACACAAGTTCACTGCTAATGAAGGAAGCTCCCTGCACAGCAACGGATGTGGTTCTTGATTACTTAACAGTGATGTTCATGTCCTGTGGTACCCACGTTTTAGGCTTTCTGAGATACGTGCTCAAGACAGTAGAGGGAGGAGCTTAGCAGTCCATGTGTGGCTTAGAGCTTCAGCCAACATCTTTCTTCCTATTCACAAAATGACTTTCTCTATCCCACACCACTTTTTTAGTGACACCTGGGAGGAGAGGACTATCTTTCAACATCAGAGTCTAGTTTGAAAGTCAGATTTCTAGAATGAAGTTACTCATCCAGAAGAAAAAACAAAAAAAACAAAAAAACCTAGTCCATGACTTTCTGGGAACTTTCTCAGCCCTACGGGACTGCATGCTGATCTCCTTGGAGCTATTTATAGTGCCAAAATAAAAACTTCCACTTTTCTGGATGCTGAGCTCTTTGAGAACAAGGAAATATATTCTTTTAAAAATCTTTAGCGCAGAATCAGGTATAAAAGAGACACTCTACTAATGTTGGACAAATGAATGAGTTTTCTAAAGTGAGAAGAAAGGCGATTGTAAGGAAGGTTAAATGGCCCAGAAGTCCTTGTGTGAAATGTCCATCTGCATGCGCTACCACAATGGTCAGAGTCAGAGCCTGGGCCCTGGCAGCCCTAACAAGCTGGGCTCAGCCATCCACACTCATTAGGCCAATTAAAGGCACAATCAATAGTGAAAAGCAGATTTCTTCAGTGTGGCCACATTGGGAAGAGGGACAGAGAAGTCCAGTGACACCTTTCCAAGTCTTTCTTGAGATCTTGGCAACAGGCATGCATAAGTGCAGCTCTAAGCTCTGACCCTAACAACCTTGCAGCATGCATTCACTGAGGAATTCTGTGGTTGAGAGGAATACTAGCTACCCCGAACATCTGTGAAGCCACACAATGGTTTGGAAATGACATGTAAAAAGTCAAGAGCAAGTGGCCGTGTGGTCCAGGCATGGCATCTATGCCAGGAAAGAAGGGATTTGTGAATACAGATAGAGGAGGTAGCCTGGAACCACTCACACCTGGAAAGGCCAGATGCTTTCTGCAGTGAGCCACGTTAAAGCTTGGCTTGGGGAGAATGTTCTGAGGAAAGGTGAGGAAGAGAAGACAAATGCTTTGTACTAGCTCTGCACAATGAGAAGACAGCAGGAAGGAGACTGACAGACCCAAGGAGGACAGGTGGACAGACAGAAGGACAGTTGAACCTGTTTGGGGTCACTTGGTATCCTAAAGAGATGTTCTTGCTCAGGGCCTAAGGTTGGCCATTGCTCACCAAATCCCTGATGAAGTGACCGGTGGACAGTTACGAGGAAGGTGCATAGGCTGTAGCAAAGGAGACCGTTGGGACGCTGTCACCAAGGAGTCTTGCCTCCAATTAGCATGTCACTGGAATGTTCTGCTGGATTGGGTGACTTCTGCCTCCATTTAGAGCAGAAAATCTCAACAATACTGTTGACATCAGGCACCAACACTTCTTTGTTGAAGGTGAAGGGAGAGATGCGGAGAGGAAGGGGCATGTTTACCCTTCAGCTAGATATTGGTAGCATCTTGCAGTCGTGATAATCAAAACTGAAGTCTGGCCAAATTTCCCTTAAAGAACAAAACTTCCCCCAGGCTGAGAACCACAGGGAACTGAAGTTGAACAGGGACTGAAGTGACCCCCTGCCACAAGCTCTACCTCATGCCTTTCCAAGCCATGAGGCAGAAACGGTAACGGGGTGTGTGTGAGTGTGTGTGTGTGTGTGTGTGTGTGTGTGTGTGTGTGTGTGAGAGAGAGAGAGAGAGAGAGAGAGAGAGAGAGAGAGAGAGAGAGAGAGAGAGAGAGAAATACACCCTAGCTTTAGTCATCTTTAGAATGCAGAGACAGTATTTGCTTTGCTTTTAATTTGACAGCCTGATTACTTTTAAGGTGTCCCCATGGAGACTGGCAATCAGGCCCATTAATGTAAAATTTTAATAGAACACTGGGGAACATTCTTCCCAAGAACATGTTGTCCAAGTAACCCAGCATCGCTTTAAATGTCACCACACACCCACCAGAATTCTGAGGTCAAATAGAAGTAGCATCCTTTAATCTGAAGATATGAGCGTCAGAGAGCCCCTAATGACCTCTAAGAACCCCTCTGCAGCTCTCCACTGCCATGGCTCACTTACTTTCCAGCGTCTCCAAAATACGTTCCAGCTCTGAGGTCAGTCACATAACAAGTCTCAAAAATCCTGAGCGGGGGACAGATGGCTTTCTTTTCTGTCACTGGTTACACTTATTTCTGCTTAGCATATTGAGAAAGCATCTCATGGGCTTAACCCTGGCTAGGGTCTTGGGACTGAAGCCCATTTTGTGTCCTGGCACTCCATTTGTTCTCGCAGTTGAACCCCCGCCACAGGGGCCAAAGGCTGGTATCGCTCAATCAGTGGGACCTTCTCCTCAAGCCAAAGAAAACCAACACCCTAACAGGCTTTTGTCTCGCCCTCCAACAAAAATGCATCACACTGAAAAGATGTCTCCAAGTGCTGCGGGTCATAGAGACGCTGTGTTTGTACTGGGAGAACACATGTCCAGCCAGGCATTCTCTGCATTCTCCCTAGGGTGAAGTCATGAAGTCATCGTAGTCATACAGCAGGGATGTATCCTCATATCTGATGAAGAGCAGTGAGGGGCTCTTCAAAAATGGCCTCATATCTGATGAAGAGCTATGAGGGGCATTTACTTTTTTTTTCCTGTGTGACTCCCAGAGGAAAAAAAACAACAACCTAGTCACAAACATAAAACGCATGTTCCTACATGTGTGTACCTTATTTTCCCCCTCATGGAGAATATGTGTATAAAATAAAATACATAAAACATGTGCATGTATGTATATGTATGTGTGTTTATGTGTGTATACAACATGTTCCTTCATGTGTGTATAACTTATTTTCCCCCCTCATGGAGAGTATGTATATTTAAAAAAAAGCTTATGTGATACAAAAAAGCTTATGTATATACATATGTATGTGTGTATACATATTCCTATATATGTGTGTGTAACTTGTTTTTTCCTCATGGAGAACGTGTTCCATACACACACACACACATGTGCACTTGCACTTTCAGTATTCACTAGAGTTGTATCTGTGGCTCTCTATGGTACTAAAACCAGTAGAGACCACAGTCCTGTAAACAAATGACATGGTATTTGCACATAACCTCCGCACATCCAACCATCTCCATCATAATGCTATATATAAATGGTCATCACATTGTGTTGTTGGGGAATAATGGCAAGAAGGAATTCTTTGCAGGTTCAGGGTAGATCTCCTGAGGGATCTGTGCTTGGTTGAATCTAGAGATGTGCAATCTGTAGAGGTGGAGGGCACAGACGCAGAGGGCCAACTACCCAACTTTACTCCTTGGGTCAAAACTCTGTCTTCATTTTTCACTGTGACTGCAAACTTATGTTCAATAGCATGGATGTTTCTCTTTGGATCAGAAAAGCTTAGATCCAAAGTGCATAACTATCTCTATATGCCTGAATACCTACAGCAAGCACCCTTAGGAACTGAGATGGAGTGTTAGGGTCTGATATATTTAAAGTGTTGCAGCAGTATGGACATAATTTCCACCTGTGGTCGGGGAAGAGCTAAGATGGCTGGGTTGCTCTCTGTTAAATATAGGATGTGGCTCCACCCGAAGTGGCTGCATTGCTGACCAAAGGAAGGAGAAAAATGAGCCTAGATGTTGGTCTTTTAAAACAATAACTAAATAAAACAAGCACTTTAAAAACAGATTGCATAAGGCAGTAATCTGGGGTGGAAGCTAAAGAACACAGGGCTTGGACTTCAGGTTTCAGCCTGGCTGGGCAGCTTTCTGGCCATGTGGCCTTGGACACAGCACCTCCCCTTCTGGTCCTCATCTGTTGAATAAGAATAACGAAACTCAACAGCAGTTACCAGAACTGAATGAGGTAATCCATCAAATTCTGTGGGCCTGGTGAAGAATTGCACACAGGCCAAGTAATTTTTTTTTCTCCCTCAGAGATAGTATTTTTATCGGCTTTTTTGCCAGCACACACATTTCTGAGTCAGACTGATTTCAGTAGCAGATAATGGAGAGGATGAATCAGCAATTGATCAATTAGATAGCCATGATTGATACAGCATGGTTTAATGACATGTGTCTGAGTTATAGTCACAGCAAGTTGGCCAGCTCTATAATTCTTCCCTAGAGAAAAATCTAGAATAGATGCCTCCAGTGTGCTGATAAAAGTTTAGTGATTGGCTTGGAGACAGCAGAGATGTTTTTATATATATATAAATAGAAATCAACCAATGATTAAATATATATAAATACATATAATATATTTAATGAAGTATATTATATAGTATAATATAATATAACTATGTATTAATATTAAATATATAAATATATATGTAAAATCATTGGTTGATTTCTCTGAATTGACTTCTTTTAATGGGACAATACTTTGTGTGTGTGTGTGTGTGTGTGTGTGTGTGTGTGTGCGTGCATACCCCTATACAAATTAATCTCAACTGAATACATAATTGCAAAGTAGAGTAAAAATAATCAGGAACTGTTAAGCCGTAATATGATTTAGTTAGTTAGAAATTTATATAGCTTAGTTTTGGGTAATAGCTGTGTTTGCCATTCAGGTTGTGAATTTAACAGTCAGTTTTCACAGACCAATACAAACCACCTTCAATATGCCACTGTTCCCCTTTGGCTCTGTCAAAGTACAAGATCATACCATGAATCAGCAAGTTCAGGACCACCCCTGAGAGCCAGCGTGGGAAATGCAGTCCTGAATGGTCTTTATTCTGCGGATTTTGGATGAGCTACATACTTGAGGTTTCGCATTCTCCCCTGTATTTCTCTGGATAATGAAATGATTATTGAGAAATGGTGTGTGGAGCTAATTTCTGGGGCTTTGTTTCATTTTGTGAAGACCCCGAAGCTGTAGATAAAGCTGAATTTCATAGGATCATTCATTCTCTTTATTGGTCATTAGAAGACTCTATAAAATACTTCTTAAAAGAAAAGGTTTTATTTTCTTTCTTTCTGAAAGGTCCAAGAGAAAACGAGGAACACAAGATTGCCAAAGCAGACCATTCATGATTCCAATGCTGGGAGAGGGACTTGTGAGTGGCCTGTGGCCACTTCCATAATCACAAGTGATCTCTGGGTTGTCTGGTGTCTGATTGGCAGCCTCATTTCCGGAATAGAGAATTTCAGAAGCCTATTTGGGAACCTGAACTAAAACCAAGTTACAGTCAACCTTTATAATCAAAATTGTCAAAGGGCCCTAAAGCCAAACAAAACAATATTTCAGAACTGGCTTACATCGAAGAAATGCCTGAGACCACAGAGAGTTATGAACCCATAATATTGGAGCCAAGCAGAGGTTAAAGTTGAGGAGGCAGACTATGAATTACAGGAAAGGGGGTGGTTCCCTGTTAGAATTCCACATGGAAAATATATGACACTTTGTGAAAGGTGGAGTTTTTTGTTGTTGTTTTTAAGTTTTTTTTGAGACAGAGTCTCTCTGTGTAACAGTCCAGGATGTCCTGGAACTCCTTTTATAGACCAGGCTGGCTTTGAACTCAGAGATCCACCTGCCTCTGCTTCTCAAGTACAGTGCTGGGATTAAATGTGTACACCACCACTGCCTTGCTAAAGGTGTTTTTTAAGGCTTATTTTAAAACCCAGTCACCTAAACAATCCAAATAGTGCATTTTTAGCAGTGTCTTAAGCCCGTTCTGGTCATATATTGTAGATCAGGTAGAAATATTTGTAGATAAATAATTTGTGGTGTCTCATTTAAAAATGAAACAACACAGCATGATGCTGCCATTTTATTTATAAATTATGTGGTGTTTTATGTTAAAAGAATAGTTGATCTTTTACTTATCCTAAGAAAATAATCTTCATCAAGAAAGTCTGATATTGGTTATGAGCTTTCTCAGATAAAACACTGAAAATTTTGAAGATTCTTAATGAAATATTCTGGGGAGTGGGAACTTCATGGGACATCATCCTAGCATCAGGGCTCATTGTCTTAGCATCATGGGACATTAGTGCTGGTTAGTTTATTGTCAACTTGGCACAAGCTAGGGTCATCTGGAAAGAGAAGAACCTTAACTGAGAAGATGCCTCTGTAAGATTGGCCTGTAAGTCAAGACTGTGGGGAATTGTTTGATTAGTAATTGGCATAGGAGGGCCCAGCCCACGGTAGGCGGTGCCGTCCTTGGGCAGGTGGTTTTGGGGTACATAAAAAGCAAACTGAGCAAGCCATAAAAGAGCAAGCCGGCAAGCAACAGTCCCCCATGGCCGCTGCCTCACTTACTGTCCCCAGGTTTCTTCCTTGAGCTTCAGCCCTGGCTTCCTTGATGATGAACTTTAACCAGTGAGATAACGATAAACCCTTTCCTCCCCACATTGCTTTTGGTCATGATGTTGATCACAGCAATAGAAAGCAAACCAGAGCGTCATCCTAGCACCGTGGGACATCATAACATAGCATATCAGCATCACCAGGGGACCTGTTAAAGCAGACGACTGGGCTCCATGCCCAAGTGTCTTTATCAGGTCTGGAATGAGTGCTGAGAATCTGGATTCATAGCCAGTTTCCATGTTAGCTCACATGCTGCTGGTCCAAGGACCACACTATGAAAAGCATTAACTTATGACTTTAGAGATAGCGAGTGGGTTGAAAAATGACCTAACCAATAAACCTAAAAATGATCATTAATACCATGCCAGAGGCAGGATTCGAAGAAGGAAAATTTAGGACAGTTTAAAAATAAACTATGAGTGGAAGTTACTCGGTTTACAGCTGCTCCCAAGCTCAGTCTGGAAGACAGGAAGGCTCATCTGGCTTACTGTCTGGGTTTTGGCTCAGATCCATAGGATGGTGAGGACTGGTCTGCTTCAGGTCCATGGAGCCTGGAAGGATAGAACATATTCTTCCTTGGCTCATGTCAGCCCTCCCCACATGCCATTTCTCTGCTGACCATTCTGAAATGTTCCCAACAATGAGTAGACTATTTGGGAATAAGGCAACAATGTCATTGGTGATTGCTAGCTAGAACCATTTCTACCACCATCCAAGGCCTCTTCCCGGCATGCTCTTGGTCTCCTCTGGGAATAAGTCTGGTTCTCCTTCAGGATAGGAGTCGTCTTCTCTCACTCCCATCTCTCTGCCTCCCAGGCCCTCCTGCTGGAAATATTACAGAAACAGTGAGGGGTTCCGTCATCCCTGCCCCAGACCTCTCTGCTAAGTCTGCTGTAAGCCTGGCTCACAGGACACAGTCATTTCCCTGAGCCTCCCAGTGCCTTCCAAAGCTAGTTTGCTTCCTGAAAATTCTCTCCTCTTGCCAGTGAAGGTTCTGGTAGAGTTTGAAAGGCTACAGCAAAATGAATCCTAGTCTCACAAGTCATCCTTACCCTTAGATTTCTTCTATCACAGAGCAACATGTTCTTTTTAAAGAGCAATTCCCAAACCTAATTGAATAGCATCCCCTGGGGATGTGGTTGGTTGTTGATGGTTGGTCGGTTGGTTGGTTTTTAGATACCATTTAGATGCCCTGGCCCAGAAAATACAAATTCTGTTGGAACTTGGGGCTATGTGAGAATATACATTTCCTAAAAAGTGCCTGGTGATCGTGCTGCATGGCCTTCCCCAAGAACAGCTGACAACATTCACATCATCCAACTAGCACGGAGCCTTGGGACTGGTGTGCTTCACCGAGAAGCATCTCCTTTTAAAGAAAATTGCAATCTGTAACTACAATAGCTTCCATCTAGATGCAAAGTGATTGCTTGTTTTCGGAAGACCTTTGTAATAATTATTTTCCTCCCAGCTTCTGTTGGAAGAGAGGCAGACCATTCATCGGAGGCAACATGTTGTCCCTGGGATGTAGTTATGGGAGAGAGGTCAGAGCTCTAGCCTACCCCTCTTTGCTAGTGATCAGTTTCCTATTACTGTGACAAAATCTCTGAGTCAGGCACTACAGAAGGAGGAAAGATTTCTTTGGCTTATGATTTTAGTCCATGGCTGATTGGTCCTCTTGTTGAGGCCTGAGCAGTACAATGCACGATGAAGGGAGGAGACCTGAACATCTCAAGATGGCTGGGAGCTGATTGACAGGAAAGACCTGGAGTCCCAATTCTCCCTCAAGTACATGCCTCAGTAATCTGACTTCCTTTATTCAGGTCCTGTCTCTGAAAGGTTCCACCACCTCTCGATAGTGTCTTGTAGTAGGGACCAAGCATTCAACACATGAGTCTTTGAGGACATGTATATCAAACTATAACTATAACTTCCGATCTAGTGTAGTTTCCAATACTCCATTGTTGCTCTGTGTGTGTGTGTGTGTGTGTGTGTGTGTGTGTGTGTGTGTGTGTACCACATGCCTGAGAAACAGACAGAGAGAGGTGAGAGAGAGAGAACGTTTATTCCTTGACTCTGCCATCCTTCTTTTCAATAACAAACAATCTCCATACTGAGAATGATGAAAGCGTGTATGGAGGCAGATGGTCAAATCACTTGTGGAGCTAGGACAGGTCCCAGAAGTCTAACTATCTGAGTGAGTTCTAAGCCAGGCAGAAGGCCTGAGCACATCTGCTTCAGAGAGATGGGCAGTTAGGGGCTTCATGCTATTGTTATATTCCTAACTTCCCATCATCTGAAAGGCAGCTCAGTCCATAAGAGAAACTCTCTCCCTTCCCCTCTTCCCCTCCCTCCCTCTTCCTCCTTTTCTCCTCTCTCTCTCTCTCTCTCTCTCTCTCTCTCTCTCTCTCTCTCTCTCTCTCTCTCTCTCTCTCTCTCTCTCTGAGGCATGCTTGCACACATACAAGAATGAAGTAGTAGAAACTACACTAGACAGGAAGCTAAAGATGGAGGTGTCAGTTTCTTGAGTCTAAACTCCAGAGCATGATGGGTAACAAACTGGTCAGGGAGGAGACCTGGCAACAGATACTGAAGACAGTGATGGGAACACCAGAGTCCAGAGGGAAGATCTACCGTTGCCAGAAGTCCTCGGACAGTGAAACAAGCTTGTAGCTGTGGGTCAGGGCACTCAAGAATGCCAGGTATAGGTAGCACAGATTGAGACCAGTTGCTAATGGAAGGCCTGGAACCCCCCCCCCCCCCAGGCACTTACACACTTTACATCACCTTGAACAAGCTCCGCCATCCTTGTCTGGAAAGAGCTAGCAGGTTAATCTGTATGCATACCTTGCAGCAAGATAATCTATCTTTGGCAAATGAATGGGGGGGGGCGGGGGAAGTGTCACTGTAGTGCAGCAAGGATGAGAGTTTTCAGGTGAGTGTGCTCAGTCTTCAGCACCAAGTCTGTGCGGGCCATGTAACCACAAGCGGCACCTGCTTTGGGAAGGAACAGCTTGCACAGTTTGTTGCAGCAGTAGGAACCCACCACCAACCCATGATCTCCATGGCTGGTCTCACTGATTTCAAACACCGCCGACAATACCCGAGTTAGTCATCAGGCTTGGGAATGTTCAGTGAATGTTTCCCACTGACCGTCTTCTCGTGGCCCTTTCGCTTGTCCTCTCTCCTGACGGAAAACGAACAGAAGGTGTGTGACACACTCGCTCATTATCGGAGGTGTCTTTCCTGTTGTGAAAGGATTTCAGACAAGCTCGGAAACTCAGACTGCTGCTGCCTCCCCTCCATTCAGGCAGGAGTTTCACCAGCCTAATAGAGACAAGAAAATTAAGGGCTCTCAAAGCGGAAGGAAGTCAAATGAAATTGGGAATCAAGTCTATATAAATGCAGAGCACATAACGCCTGCCATCTAAAGCTAGCTGTTCTAGCCGTTGCTGCTGGAGCTGTTTTATGAGGAAGTCGTCCGTGTATTTGCTAAGGGATGCTTTTGTCGTGTTTTTGTCATGTAGCAGAAAAAGAGAAGGACGCATGGTAGTTTTGTAAACAGACAGCCGTGGCCAGGTGTCAAAATGGGATAGAAAACTCTCTGTTCTATTAAAAACAGCCGTGAGGATATATTGGGTCCAATCAGACACCCAGAGCTAACTGGACTATACAGCATCATTTCATTTGCCTTTGTGACAATCTCTGTGAAGGAGATGCAGATGCTTTTGAATGCAGATGACCTTGGGTTTGAAATTTGAACCCATGGGGATGGAGAGATGGTGGCTCTACAGTTAAGAGCACCTGCAGTTCTTTCAGGGGACCAAAGTTCAGTTCCCAGAACCCATGTCGTGAAGCTCACAACTACCTATCACTCCAATTCTAGGAGATTGGGTGCCCCCTTTTGGCCTCTATAGGCACCCACACTCATGTGCCACACACACACACACACACACACACACACACACACACTTTTTAAAAGAAGTTTTAACTCTTAAGTAGTAGCATAGAATGCCAAAATGAGCTCCTGACATTCATGAAGCAGTCTACTAGACAGCCTGTAATTAGAACCTACAACCTCCCTGAAACTCAGCTTTTCTGATTGCCATCAACTTCTGCCACCTCTTTGATATAGTCCACAAACTGCTGAGCAAAAATCACTAGTAAAATTCCCAACTATGATAACAAACAGTTCCTTTAACATATGCATCAGCCATCTTTAATTTGAATTAGCAAATCTACCGCATACTTACTTGCAAAGCGCATTCCTCCATGGCCTTCACAGATCTGTATGGAAGTAGACATTAGTGAGTGCTTTTCAAAGGAACCATCACTTCTCTGTTGTTTGTAGGCATTGTGTGTGTGTGTGTGTGTGTGTGTGCGCACACACACACGCACGCACATTAGCACATGGTGAATATATGTGGAGGACAACCTTGGTGTCCTTTCTCACATCCCTTCCACCTTTTGTTTGAGATGGCCTTGCTCATTGGCCTGGAACTTTGCCAAGTGAGCTAGGCTAGCTGATGAGGAAACTCCAGGATTCCTCCACCCATCCTGCCACTGCTAGAATTAAAAGTGCCTGTCACCATGACTGGCTTTTTTCTGGATTCTGGGTATCCAAACTCATGTCTCCGTGTTTGTAATGCAAGCACTTTACTGACTGAGCTAACGCCTCAGTCCTCTGCATATTTTCAGGTGAAGAAATATTCTCAGCACTGTTCTGTATTTTGGAAGCAGAGATCCTGGCAGGAAGGTGGCCACATACATTTTGGGAGCCATGCACTATGCCCTCTGAAAGAATGCTTCCTGGGCCTGCAAGAGACTGCATCCTACTAAGACCCCTATGTTTATGAGACTCTCCTAGTGGTTGAGGCTATGTCCAGCCCTTCTGGATCTTCATGTACCCAGTACATAGCAGGCATTAGATATTGACCACTATGAAAACCAATATCATTGTTTACTGATCATGTCCATGGACTTGGGGAACAGAGAACCCCTGGGTTCATGTCTCAACTCTTCTTCTTTTGGGAACTTGTATGGCAATATGCTTGTTTTCCTTGTTGACTGAGTTTATTCATCCAGTTGTCAAAAATAGCTCTTATTGGGCTTCTTGTAGTTAAAATCTAATCTTGCATTGGATATATGCTATATGTAAATTATACACATAAAAGTCAGTAAATTGTAGTTATTATTGTGATGGAAGACCTTTAACAGAGAATGTCCAATAAGCTGGATTAGATATTTCATGTGGAGAAAAGAATTAAATGCAGAAGGACCTGGAATTGTGCCATCTCGTTACACTTGCTGTTTTTCATAATCTGGCAGGTAGGATGGCACTCAGCTATGCACAGTTCTCGTGCTCTTTGTCTTCTGGACACGGGGTCTCATGTACCACATGTGACCCAGAATGATCTCGAACTTATCCTTCTGCCTCCACCTCCTGAATGTGCTACCTTACCAGGTTTATGTGGTGCTGTAGTTTGAACCAAAATGCTTCATGCCTGCCTGCTAGGCAAGCACTCTACCAACCCTACATCCCAGCCTTCCTTATCTCTCTTATGTAAAAGTTCTGAGGTTGACAGCTCAGTCTGATCTGTGAGGAAATGTTCAAGTTCTCAACATAACTGTGCTAACAGTCTTGTGCCTTTGCAAGTACATGCGGATGTACTCGGCCCCCTCCTGTCCCGAGCTCCCATTTTTCATGGTTAACGGGCTGTCACCACTATCTAGCCATCTCCAAATAGCAGCAAGTGCAGTGTGCAGACCTCGATGTAGATAGCATTGGAAGCAGCTGACACGTTGTCATCACAGTGGGGGCAGAATGGCAACGCTGAGTGATTGATGGGACCCGGTAGAGCAACCTGCCCTCAATTAGTTTTGCATGGATTTCTGACTTGTGCCTTCTTCACAGGCTGTAGTACTGCGGGCTGCTGCTCCAGTGTCTGGAAATGTGTGCTGTGGGGGAAGATAACTCTCTTGGAATTTTAGGACCCCAGGCATCTGTCTCACTGCTTAGAAGTTCTTTATCTTGTTGGGGATCCATGGCCTTGAAGGTGAAGAAGAGGACAGAGGCACTAACCCGGAGGAGCCGGAGTGATTGGTGGTGTTAATCAGATGGATGCCCCGAAGCCCCGTATCAGGACAGAAAATGTGTTTGAGATTAGCACATTATCAGAAAAATGCTTGCACTTATCTTATTCCTTGAATAAGTTACAAGCTATTTCTCCTCTTTCTCAGCAGCAGACTGGTGAGCCAAACCTGGAATCAGAAATGTTGATATGTTGTCAGATGGGGAAAGTTATTTTTGTGTGTCTCTGTCGCCACATCAGCTAGAGTGTATTGGGTCCCTACAGGGTATAGGCGTGATGGAGTAAAGTAGCGCAGTCGCAACTGGACAATTCTTAACTCTGTCCTGGGAGCACAATGGGAGCTAAAAAGCACTGAGTTAGAGAGGAGCTGTCCTGGGCCTAGAAGGACAGCTCAGCTAGTAAAGTGTGTAGAGTTAGAACCCTAGCACCCATGTAAAAGGCTCTGGGCATGGTGCACATCCAAAACCCCACTGCTGGGGAGGTGGAGACAGACCAGTCGCTGGAGATGAATGGCCAGCCTGAACCGGTGAGCTCCAGGTTCAATGTGAAAGTGCCTCAGAAAATGAAGTGGATTGTGGAAAACACCTGACGTTGACCTTAGGTACACACACATGCAAGCATGAACACTTATGTGCAAACATGCATTCATTCCTGTGCAAATATGTGTGTGCACACATACACAAAAAGAAGAGTGGAGGCAGGGAGAGCGAACAGGGGAGAGGAGGGGAGGAATGAGAGGAGACAAAAGGAAAATTGGTCCTGCTATTTCTTTAGTATCCCTTATCTGCATGTCTCAACCGAGACAGCCGCCCACATCCTGCGTCCCTGAGCCTGTATTCAACCACTCTGTAGCCCTGGTGTGACCAGTGTGACCCTCTCCTGCCTCTTTCCTGTCCTTAGTGCTCTATACTGGGTCATGCCTCATGCTAGCTGAATACATCCCACCCCTCTTCCTGACTTCCCATCCTTCCTCCTCCCTGTGAACTCAGCCACCTTTTAAATAGGAACTTGGCCCTGTTTAACCCTGCCAAGTCTCCATGGCCTTTGAGAGACATCTTGGGTGGAGGGGCCTCTACTTACCCACTTCCTTCCCTCCGTACACCCTGTTTGTACTTCCTGAAATGTGGTCGTCCCCTTCTGTGACTCCACATGCCTCCACATAATCTCCATCCTCGATCTAGAGCTATTTTCTTCCTGGTTTCATATAGCAGTTCCTGTGTGTTTTTCAAAATGCAATATGGCTGTCGCCTTCAAGGAGCCGACCTTGACTTTCTCCGGGTGACTTCACTGAACCAGACTCTCATTCTCACCCATGAAACTCTGGGGTTTTTACTCTATTCTCTTCATGTTTCTGCACACTGGTAACTGTCTTTCCAATCTATCTGATGCTCTAGTTCAGATCAGGCCAGGCATTGAAAACGTATTAAATAGATGGAGTCTTAAGAAAGAAAGTAGGAACGGGCATGAAGGATGTCACACACTGCAATCTGTCAGTTGTGCCACTTCCTCAAGGCCATGTCTCGTGGTCACACCACTCCAAAGAAGGCCAGATAATGTTTTCAGAGAAATCTGTGTTCAGCTTTCTAATCACCATTACTTCTTGGTCCCCTCCCCCCCCCCCCCCCCCCCCCGTGGGCTCACGTGTGAACAATCAAAGGAAGTAGATTTTGGAAATGTTGACATGGATGTGTAGGGAATCCCAGAAAAGGCAGGTGTATAAGACAGAATAAGCACAGATGCAGCTTTCTGGAAGTGAAAGGGTTTGAATTTTGCCATTCAACCCGTGCTAACAAAGAATCATTAAGCAAATTTAATAAGATGCCTAAAACCCTTTGACCTACCTGAGTGTGCAGAATAGGACACACATGTCAAAATGGTGACACGCTCCATGATGGTTGGGAGTGTCCCTGGGTTGCCTGTGGCCTAGCAGAGAACTCAGATAAACAGACTGATGCAGTGGTCCATTCTGGAAGAGGGGTGGTCTGGGACCGGAGCGCACTCTTTCCGCTTTTTAGCTTGCTGTGGGAATTGTGCAGTTTAAGTGAGCAGCCACAGCAGATGAAGAGAGAGCTTGAGTCCATTACCATCATTGCATCATAACTCCTACCTTCCAGGCCGTCCCTTCACAGGAAAATGACGTCATATTACTAAAATGGATCACCAGGGCTGCCGTGTCAAACACCTCAGTGTAAGTGGTTTAAACAGCAGAAACGGTCTCACCATTCTAGAAGCCAGGAGTAGGAGACTGCCATGTCAGCAAGGCCAAGCTCCCTCTGAAGATGTTAGTGGAGGCTATACCCCAGCCATCTCTCCGAACTTCCGGAAGTTTCCAAGCTTGTGGCAGCAGCATTCTGGCTTACATCCTATTCACATGTCATGTGTCTATATCTAGATTTCTCCTTCTAAGGATTGCCAAACACACTGGATTAGGGGCATACCCTTCTACACTGTAACTTCATCTTAAATGATTGTATCTGCAATCACTCCACTTCCAAATAAGGTCACATTTGACATCTCCAGAGGGTGATGTGTCTACATATATGTTTGGAGGTATGCTTGAATAATGCCTGCTAAGTGACCAACCTTTCTGAGAGGTGAGCATGTGCCTAGCAGCTGTGCATTCAGCCACAGACCTATCTGGAGAGATGACTTCAGGTAACAGGGCCCTTAGAGGATATGATGTAATCTCATACTCCCCCAGGAGCTATTTCTGGCCCACAAGCCTGTGAACATTTGAATGTGTGTGAGCAGGAAAGACAATGAGCCAGACAGACTTCTCCGCCCACTTAGGAGCACTCATGTGGCTCAGCGCCGCTTTCTCCAGCTCTACAATGGATTTGACATGTGAAGTAGGCCTGGCGCTTTCAGGTAGAAGAGCCTCTCCAAAACATCGTGTGGGTGTCAGTTCCTTACTAGCTCCCTAAATGAGTCCAAACACAGAGGCCCACGGGGATATTAGATCATAGATAACCAGTCCTCCATGAGCCTGGGACCAAATGCACGCAGTATGGCGATGGTTAAGGATTACTAGCCTGGGACCAAATGCATGCAGTATGGCGATGGTTAAGGATTACTAAACTTGGATCTTGTTACGCTGCACAGCCTGGAGTAGACAGTGTGCAAGAGCTTGTGAATAAGAGCTGGAGAAATGGCTCAGTGGTCTAGAGCCCTTGTGGCTGTTGCAGAAGACTTAGGTTCAATTCCCAGTACCACTATAACTCCAGTGCCAGGGAATCCAATGTTCTCTTCTGACTTCTGAGGGCACCAGGCATACATGTGATGTACACATTGTCCATGTCAGCAAAGCATTCATACATATAAAATAAATCTTATAAAAAACAAACAAACAAAAAAAACCTTGTGAGCAGTGAACAACAAATCCAGTATATTCCCTGGGCACAGTTTAAAGGTTCCTCCCTTCTCTTGGCTTCTGTTCTAAAAGACGAGACTTGCCTGGTTTCTGGAACCTTATCCACACAAGACAGATCACAGCTGCTCACCAGGCATCAATCACACCTATGTAACATCCTGAATTGAGTCAAAGAAGTTCCACCCCATCCTGTTGTAGACTTCCTTTGAAGAAAATCCCATGACCAGCCTAGCGCCTAATCATGGGAGGTAGAAGCCTTCCACACCCACCCACTTTCATTGTTATGGCTGTAATAACAAAAAGAGAGGAGCAGCCCTGGTGCAAGGAAGCTGAGGCCAGTTACCCCCAGAATGAATTTCATTAGGAGAGAGCATCTCCCAGCATTTAGGTGGGGGGGGGGGGGCATGGCTGGAGCTTGAGGAGAGAGAGCATCACAAACATATGAGAACATGGGAACATATGAGAACATGGGAACATATGAGAACATGGAACATATGAGAACATGGAACATATGAGAACATGGGAACATATGAGAACATGGAACATATGAGAACATGGGAAGACAGCTTCAAGAGAAAGAGGAAGAGAGAGAGCCGGCCTCGGCACCAGGACAGGGGACCCAAAGGGGCACACAAGAGTGCCTTCAGAGAAAATGCTTAACTTTAAAACGTTTCCCTGGGGGCTGGGGGAGCCTGACCATGGGTGAAAACCAGTTTGGAGGTAGACATCGGAGTTGCTTGCTCAGCGAAGAAGAGGCAAGGAAGGACAGTGTTGATAAATCCCTGGTGTAGCCTCGGAACGTAGAGGCCAGAGTAGCATGAGAGGCATGGCCTGATTTCGGAGGAAGGGCAGCTGGAGTGTGTGGCCTAAGGGGGATAGTCCAGCACGAAGAAATCCGGAGCTGGGCTGACTCTTGAGCGATGAGCAGGTACCCCTCATCCCCCCTTGTCTTCTCTTCTTTCTTCAGCCATTGATTGTGCCTGTGTCAAGGATGGTGTGTCTGGAGGCTCCTGGCACACTGGCCAGCAAAATTGGTGTTGCCTTTTCTTTCACCCAGCACCTCATTGCTTCGTTTGCAGAGCCCTCGATTCCCTTGTGTTGTAGCAGCCTCTTCACGTAGCGGACACAGCACTGAGTCTCACCCAGTTTCACTCATTTCCACTCTAAGTCCCTGTGCAGAACCTAGCTTGCACTTACTCCGTGGTTGGTACACAGTTGTTGACTGACTGAATGAGCGCCTGCTTTATTCTTTAATAACACTGCTCTCAAGTGTTGTGTAGGATGCAAATAAATAGAATTGATGTTGAGTCATTCTTCCAAATTGCTTTCATCATAAAAGAATTTATTTAGTAAGCAAAGAGGCCCCAGACTATAATGGGGAAGAGTTCTGCTAACAGACTCAAGAGATTCAAGTCCCAGTTCAGGCTTCACAGGCTCATGTTCTATGACCTCGGGGACTTACCTTCCCTGATCTGAGCCTCAGTTTACTAACCTGAAAGGGGGCTCTTTTGCCTATCTGGAAGGATTACTGGAGGAGGTATAAGGGGGTGACAGACGTGGAAGTACCATGTGAATGAGGGTGCTGTATAAATCACAGGTGTGCTATAGCATCTGGTGATACCTGAGATAGGATCAGTCAGTGGGCAGAATGGACAAGAAATATCATGTGTTTCTGAGAAGTGTTGGGCAAGTAGGCATTCTTAGGAGTTAGAGCTTGGCCTGAGCTTTGGAGAACGAGGCCATCTTAGATAGGCAGAAAGCGGGAAGACCACCTGAATAGCTGTTCCTAGCTTGTAAGAGCAAGGAACGTGTGTGTGGGAAGGGCAGGGAGCATGCCCCATAGCTGTTGGAAGAAGCTAGAGGGATCCGTGATCATTCTGCATATCTTGGAGCAGGCAGAAGGTGTTTAAATTCAGAAAATTGGGCTAACTTGCTGGTCATGTTTTCTATACATATTATGTTATGGCCAATGATTATTTTGTTCTAATGCTGCAGCAAGGCTCAAGCCATAGGAAGCCACTTGCTATTCTCTGGACACCCTGCATGCTCATCCTCTGGCATTGCATTACACATACTCCTCACCATTGATCAGAATGCTTCCCTTCAGCCGCTGGTACCTGCTCATCTCTCAGAAGTCCGCTCAACTCTGGATTTCTTTGTGCTGGACTCTCCCCTACAGCAGCCTCTCTCTTTGCCAGATCCTGAGCACACACACATACACACACACACACACACACACACACACACACACACACACACACAAACAGGAATACTTGTTCTGCGCTCAGATCTCTGCTCTTAGATCTCTGCCTGTGCATTGTGATGGTTCCATTGGCATCTCCGTCTCCTGAAAACCATGGGCTCCAGCCTGCTAAGCATTGCCCCTGTGGATTCTGCTGTGTCCTGTGTGGTGTTCTGTGTGTCTGCTCAGTGACGGAGGGAGCAAAGGGAGGCGGGGGGGGGGGGGGGGGGAACCTCTCCACAAACTGTTTTCTTGACACAGGAAGAAAGGCCGGCCCATGTCTTTGCCAGTAGGAAGAGCAATACCTGAATCACCAACAGGAACTATGCTGACAGTGTGGTGAACATTGGCGTCACATGACCCATCAGAAGCCATTGTCCAGACTTTAGAGGGGAGATCTTGTTCTGTCCAGTGGAATTATTTCAAGCTACCATCTCCGGCTTCATTTTAGCTTTAAATGGCATCTTAGTCCATTTGTGCTGTGATAATGAATTATAGACTGGATAGCTTAAAAATAAGAGGAATGTGTATCTCATGGAAATCTAAGATAGACTCACAAGAAGTCTAAGGCAGCAATAGGTTTGGTGTCTATGGAGGCCCAATCCTGGTTCATAGATGTCACCTTCTCACTCTGTTTAGATGGTAGAAGACGTGAGAAAGCTCTCATGGGGCCTCTTTATCTAGGAACTGATCCCATGACTCTGGTCTCTCCCTCCATGATCTCACTACCCTCCCAGTGCTTAAGCTTGGGGGCGAGAACCAGAATGGAGGTAGAATTTAGAACGTAGCAGACAGAGATAATGATGGAGTGCTGTCTACTAATAGAAATGGTAAATTATAGCGTGGTGGTTTAAATGAAAAAGCCCGCCCCCACAGGCTCATGTATTTGAATACTTGGTCCCCAGTTATGGCACTGTTTGGAGAGGTTTAAGAGGCGTGGCCTTGTTGAAGGAAGGAAGTCACTGGGGGTGGGCTTTTAGAGTTTAAAGCCTCACAACACTTCTAATTCACTGTCTTTGCTTTGTGCTTGTGGTTGAGGCCTGTTCTCTCAGCTTCCTGTTCCTTCCAACATGCTTGCTGCCATGCCTCCCTGCTACGGAGCCATAAGCCATAATAAACTCTTCCTTCCATAAGTTGCTTTGGGTCATAGGTCATAGTGTTTTGTCACAGCAACAGAAAAGTAAATAGGATTTGTCTTGATTTTTTTTTCCCATTTAAGCCACAGGGATCTTGTGATATAATTTTTGAGGATACTAAAAATTGATAGATGCTGTTGTTTGAATGAATGAATGGATGAGGAGTTTGTTGCTCTTAAAATTTGTTTATTTAAAGGCTGGGTGGTGGCGGCGCATACCTTTAATCCCAGCACTTGGGAGGTAGAGCCAGGCAGATCTCTGTGAGTTTGAGGCCAGCCTGGTCTACAGAGTGAGATCCAGGACAGGCACCAAAACTACACAGAGAAACCCTGTCTCGAAAACAACAACAACAACAACAACAAAAATGGTTTATTTATTTAGAGACAGTGTTTTGCCATGTAGTTCTGGCTGGCCTGGAACTTGCTATGTAGACCAAGCTGGCACCTACCTTGTAGAGCTCCACGTGACTTTGCCTTCAAAGTGCTGAGATTAAAGGCATGCACCACCAGCATAGCTCAGTGAAAGAATTTTAAAATGAGATCTCTGGGTTCTTCTCACTTGTTTTTGGCACTTGTGACTAATCTTTCACAAATAGCAACCGATCTCTTCACACAAGAACTTCCTTGAGTGTGTGTACCTATAGATGACGAGGCTTCAAGACTGAACAGTCCTAGAATGGGGTGATTTCGCCACCAAAAAGTATAATTGCGTATCAACATTTTGCAAGGGCTCTCACAACTTGTCAGCCATTCAAGTTTCAGAAGGAAAACGTAAATTATGTGTTTAAGACATTTATTTTTGTAGTCTAAGTTCTTAGAAAGAGAAACTACTTCGAAACGTGATAATTTTTTAATTAAAAGGTGACTCTGGAGCTGACACAATATCCTTTTTGCCTTTGAGGAAATTAGTGTGAGCGTGGTCTGTCTCTAATCTTTCTCTCCCTTCCAGTGCCTCCCCTCGGCCACAGCCCATGTCGACGTCAGAGTCACTGCCAAGTTTTTGTAGTCATTCTTTTGTTTGAGCTACAAGCCATTAAAACTAATTTCAAAAACAAAGAAAATGCAAAAAAACAAAATAACAAAAACTTAACACAGGTTAGGGGGTTCAGTTTGTCATCTTAACACTCAGAAGGCCTAAGGAGGACTGTCAGTTTGGGGTCAGCCTGGGCTACCCTGTAAGTTCAAGACCAGCCAGGCGTATTTAATCAAGACTGTTTATTTAAAAAAAAAAAAAAAAGACAAAAATCAAACAAACCCACCCTGAATCTGATTGATACCAAGATCTTCTAGCTATAATTCTGTGGGTGCACGCCATGGTCCTAGTACAACCCCTACAGACCCCAAAAGAGTGTTTCTTCTCACTTCAGATATGCCCTGGACACAAAGAAAAAATTTAATCCGAGTGCCCTGGCTCTGGGTTAGTGCAGAGTGTAATTGTCCCCTCTTTGGCTCCACAGCCATTTCCTTTTAACATTATCAAAAGACTTTTTTTTTCCCCCTAATGAAGCATGAAAATTGATTGTATCTTGCCAGGAGGGTTCTTCCTAAGTCTTGAGATATTAAAGATTTTATGAGAACCCCATGAAGAATATCTTCTTGAATCATTTACATTTTCCCCTTTTGTGGGCTTATGTAACCATGCAGAAAATCTAAGAATAAGTGAGCTATTAGCGTGCCGTGTGCTCTCCCACAGGCAGCCAGGCTGTAGAGGTGGGAGACACCAGTGCCAGGGGTTGTTGATAGCGTGGAGGGGGTGTGGTTTCTGAAGGAAGCCCTGGGGAACATCTGTAGCTAATTGAACATTTAATCAGTTATTATTGGGCTTCCTCCTCACTCCTGTCTCTGTTCAGCCGTCTCTTTTCTGTGGCAACAGGCAGTATAGTGGCCCTGGTCCTTGCCCTTGCAGGGTCCCTTCCAGTACAAATAGCTGAGACTATTTGTATTCCCAAAGCAATTTCAGTAGATATAGACAACTAAATTGGGGGTCAGAGAGAACCCTGATGTTAGTTGCATAGGAGAGCAGTAGGTAGTGTTATCATCAGTGGAATTAACTCAGCTCCCATTTATAAATGATAAGGAGTTAGGCCAGAATGCCTCCCATTCCAACACGTGGTTACAAGTTCAGCCCACATCCCCAGAAACTTGAATGGTTGCCAAGGCTAGAGAATTTAAGATGGAGTCTTCAGATTTCCCCTGATTTTCTCCTAGGTGTCAAGGGTCCCTTAGTGGTCTCAGGTTGTGTGTTAGTATCTGTAAGAGATCCAGGCATACTAGAGTGGTGTACAGCTGGTTCCTCAGACAGGTTTCTACTGATCATATTTGCTAAGCACTCTGCATACCATGGCTGTAGTTTAACTGTTCGTGTTTAGGGAAAAGGAAGATAGATAAGAACTGGAGAGGAAAGGAGGGATTGGGGGGAGGATTTACCTATTTAAAAGGTGACTTTGTCATGGACATACCTTGGTGTTGGGTTTAGAGTAAATTGTCCCCCATAGACGCCTCTGTTTGAACACGTGGTCTCCAGCAGGTGGCGCTGCTTTGGCCAGTTGTGGGACATTTAGGAGGTGGAGCCTTCTGAAGGAAATTGGCCGCTTGGGAGAGGCCCTGGAGGTTTTGTAGCCCTGCCCGGTTTGTTTGTTGTCTGCTCTCCACTTACCTTATTCCATGCATGTATTGAGCATTGTATGTTTATCTCTCTATGTGCAGGTGCATGAGTATAAGGCACATGTGTGAAAAATCACAGGAAAGCTCTCAGGAGTTGATTCTTTCTTGCCACCTTGTGGGACCCAGGGATGGAACTTGCTTAGTCAGGCCTCTGCACAGCGCCTCTCCGGCTAAGCCATATTGCCCTGCTGTCTGAGGCCCTGCTCTCTGCTTCTTGATGGCAGAAACAGCTTGACAGGCTTCTCTACTCTTCCGTTGCCCACAATGGAAGGGATCCCCTCAACTGTGGACTGTAACAGACCTATCCTTAGGTCTCTATTATTTGATACTTTGTCTCAGCAATAAGAGAGGTAACTGATGCTGCCTAGCAATAACAGTCTTTCTGACTCCGCCCCCCTGGCAATACCATAGCTCCCTCCTCTTTCTCCCTGATGTTCTCTCTTTCATGTGCTGATGGAGCCTGAGCTCAGCTAGGCTCCATTTGACTGGAGAGAGGCAGGAAGTGTTGACTCCATCCAGCAGCTGCCTCTCTCATTCTCTTCTCTCAGAATCCCAGGGTGTATATGTGTGTGAGTGGGCGTCTTTTCTCTGTCAGCCCAAGCTGAGTTCTGAAGACAAGTTAGCAGGGTTCAGCTGCTGCAGCAAGGTAGGTCAGGACAATTCTTTTTTTGCTCTGCTGCAAAATTAGACATTGTCAGGGGCTCAGGTTGACCCATAACCTACGCTTGTCCTTGGAAAAATACCAGAAAGCACACTGGCTACAGTGTAGGTATCGCGCCCCCCTGAGATACTTCTGTTCTTTTAGCATTTTCCCTCCAATAGCAATGCAATCATAATTAAATACTGGCATTTCATCCTTTCATCCTAGGCCTCAGCTTGGCTCCATGTCAGACAGGGCTGGGAGCTGCTGATCCTGAGGGTACACACTTACCCCCGCAAAGCCCTCTGGCCCCACAGGTGTCCTTTCAGTACTGTGGAACGAGACAGTGATGCCATGGCAGATGTATTGCTGCTTGCACCTTTGGAGACATTGCCTCCCTAATTGATGTTCACATGGACCGGAGCTATTCTGCGAGGGTCCAGAGGTGCTCATTAACACGAACGCCGGATTGCGTGGGAGATGTGGCTTATCGTTATGAATCTAAGAAGGGGCTCTGAGGAACTTGTTATGGAGGGCATTTATAGATTGTTAAATTAAAGGATTAGTGTTATACTAAACCATTTTCAGGTTAATCAGTTGTGGGAAACCAGATTTGATGTTTAAACTGGCTTGAACTATGGCTTTATAGTTTTTTTTAAAGTTATTAAGCTACTTTTATTCCTAATAAACCATCCAGCTTGCTAATTGAGCATACTACACAATTTTACACTTAACTAAATATGGTCTTGTTCCCTCATTTTTTTTTTAATGTATGAGACAGTTTTGATTCCCCCTTCCCCCTGAATTGGATTGTAGGCTTTTTAAGCAGGACGTGTGTGCATGTGTGTGTGTGTGGTTTGTTTTGGGGAGCATTTATTTATTAATTTGAGAAAGCTTTCATACTGTAGCCCTCACTAGCCTGACTAATTATATAGCACAGACTAACCTCAAATTCAGTGTGATCCTCCTGCCTCTGCCTCCTAGGTGTTTGGATCACAGGCTAGTGCCACCACACCTGGCCTCTTTTTGGTTTGTCTGACGGTGTGTGGGTGGATTGCATGCACATGTGTACATATTCCGGTACATGTACACATGTACATGTGAAGGCCACAGGCCCACTTTGGCTGCTGTTGTTCAAACGGGTTTCACCTTGGTTTTTGAGACAGGCTCCTTCATTGCCTTGAAGTTTGTCAAGTAAGAGAGGCTGGCTGTTTGTGTCTCCCCAGGGCTGGGACTACAAGTGTGAATTTTGTATGGCGGTTCTGGGGCTTGAATTCAGGTCCTAATGCTTGCATTAGAAGCACTCTTACCAATTGAACTATCGCCCCAGCATTTTATTTTTTAAACAAAGTCTGATTCTGTAGTCTGGCCTTGGAATCAAAGCACTGCTCCTGCGATAGTCTTCTGAGTGTTGAAATTACAGTCTTGAGGCCTCCATTTCCAGCTTTGGTGTAATTTTTTTTTTTTTTTTTTTGCCTGCCCCTAAACTGAAAGCTTCTAGCGCAATTCTAAACAGATATGGCAGATGCTAAGGAATTTGTTTATGGAGTGGTTGCTTCATTTTTAGAAGGTGATACATGTGCGATCATGTGACTTATTCTAGGGGTGCTTCATGTAACACATGTCTACTTTCAATACATCTATAGAATATGCTGCTCTACAGCCAATGTACTATTAGCAATAGAAAAAGTGCTACCAGGTTCATACAGAGGTAGAAAGGATCAAGAACATTAGTTCGGGTGTGATGATGTTGCCTGGTAAAAATATGAGCACCAAACTGCTCCTGGGCTATCCTCAATTCCCTCACCAAGAAACAAGGGTGGGACAAGTCAAAAGATCTGCTTGTCTTTATCTTTAACTTGGCAACAAATTGTTGCCTTTTAACCTTACCTGGAGCAGATAGAATATTCAACAAGTAAAGATTCCTTACACAGAGAACCTTAGATATAGACCAGAAATTATCAGTCATTTGCAAGGGAAGGCCAAAGCACACACCATCATCAAATAACCACAGACTCCCAGGAACAGAATGAGCCTACGTGAGAGTTCCTCAGGCTACACTGGCCAACCAGACAATGTCCTGACCCTCCTAAACTAAGAATTACCTAAGGACCCATGTGGCCCCCGGGGTCCCTCCCCAATGAAGCCTCTTGCTCACACTCAAGTCCCCAGCCCATGCTCTCCCTCTGCCGAGTAGCACTCCTGCACTCTTTTCTCTATTCCAGCCACATTTTCAAATATCTGTATCACTCAGAGTCATCCACAGGAGCACAAACAATAGAATAGCTATACATTGTAAAAGCAGGTTCACCAGGATGGCTTATGCTATTAGGCTGGGCAGTCCAATAATGGCTTTCTGCACTCCAGAGAGACAGAGACGCTGGGATCTGCTGTCCGTGGGGTTAGTTGCCTCAGCAGTCCCAATCTGGCACGGAAAAGCCTGGCAGATTCTTGAAGAGTCTCTAGTCTTCAGTCCACATTAGAGGGCCAAGAAGCTGAATTCTGGCAAAAGGTGGTAGCAGCGGCTGCAGCAGCAGCAGCAGCAGCAGCAGCAGACCAGAAGCCCTAAAGCCAGGTGGCGAAGCATGCACACTGCCTCTCCCTGGACTTCTACATATCTGTGCAGCCCTGGATGGTGTCATTCGGTCTGGGGCATAGGTGGGGGTTTTCTCTGCCTTCCCAGTGCTGGGAGAACAAAGGCACACCCCTACAGACCCACCCAGAGGCATATTTCTTGTTAGTTAATAGACCCAATCAAGTGGACAGCCAATGTTAACCGTCACAATGTCCAGCTCAGCATACCAACATGAGTCATTGGATTAAACACCTGAACCCTGACATTTCTGAAATGGCTGCTGTTGCCAGCTGTTTGCAGCTGGAATCCTCTTTATTAGGATGGGTGTGCCTGGGACCCTGTGGAGTGTCACTGCATTTCAGGCCTAGAGACTTTCACATGTTGACAGCTTTCTTCCTAACTCATGTAACTGTTGTACCTGCAAGTCATTCTCCTCTAGAGTTCCTTTTTCCATTTCTTTCTCGTTATATCAGTGAACTGTCCTCACTAAGCCAATTAAAGGAGCCAAACTAATGGTGAAAACCAGAAAAAGACTTATCCAATGTGACCACATTGGAAAGAGGGACAAAGAGGATTCAGTGACTGCCCACCCCCAACTCTATCTTCTTCAGGATCCTGTCATGATGTAGGGTTTAAATAGAAACCTACAGGTTGTATTACTAAACAGTCAACCCTGACATGGTCCCCTATCCACCATGGCCTCAGCCCCTAGGCTGTCCTACAAGGTCAGTGTCTTTGGCAAGGTCATCTGATGAGTTGTAAGCCTTCCTCTGAGTGACACGTTCCTCCTCTGGCTGCCTCCAGGGCTTCATCTATTTCATCTCTCCTGCAGGAGATGCCTGAGGACATTCTAATTTTCTTGAGGTTCATCATTTCAATACTCTGCTAGCTGCAGAGGGCACAAGCATCTCTATAGAACGTGTTTGTTCCAGACAGGCTGGTTACAACCTGTCCTCCTGGCATGGACTCCTACTCAGAATTCATTTAGCTGTTCCGCTTCCTGTTTTCGATGATTCCTTCTGCTTTTATAAATGAGATGTGATTTGAACAATATGTATCAACAATATTCTATAGAGGCAGCTGGCTTATTTTCTCACATTTACTCTCAATGTCATCAACTAGTCGATGTATTACTGAAATTTTATAATATCACACGGTCCAATAGATGAAGACCTCAAAGAAATGGGCAAAGTCCTTCCTCTACTTGGGATTAATTTAAATTAAAATACTTATTAACTTGGTTCAAATGCTGTTTTATATTCCTTCAGAAGCAGGCTAGAGTTTTAGTCTTTAGCTCTCATGCATTCATTACTCAGCCAGCTGAAGTGGAATGCATACTGTTTAAAACACCTCTGAAGACCCCAATATTCTCTGTGATATGTAGTATGTCCTCACTCTCATGCAGGAGAGAGCCTGGTCTGCTTATAGAAAAGCATGGGAGGGCTGGGGATGAAACTCCACTGGGAGACTGCTTGCCTAGCATGCACAGAGCCCTGGGTCCCATCCCCAGCAGTACATAAAGGCTGGCAGGGTGGCTGGCACCTGTAATCCCAGAGGTCTGAAGCTGGGAAACAGGAGGATCAGTAGCGCAAGGTCAGGGACTGGCCAGGACTACAGGAGACCCTGTCTCAAAAGAAAAGCACAAAAGCAATGTGGCTACAGTGTTTTTGATGTCATGTATTAGCTCACACGGAGTGCCTATAGGTGTTTGAACAGATACTCATCTTTAATTAACAAAAATATTTGCGTGCAGTTGGGTATTTTTAAAGCAATTAGGATGTTCCTTCCTGTAAGTAAATTAAATGCTATTCTTAGAGTATGGTCTACACCATTCATTTGCCTTGCAAAAAGAAAAAAGAAAAAAACATTCTAGGTGCTGTGAAAGCAAATGGAGGCCAGCTCTGCTAGAATTCATTAGAATTCCCTAATTTCTGAGGCACTTAATTTAAGTGTAAGCTCCCAGCCCTGGGCAGGGCTAGGGGTGGTTCCTGTCCTATCCCGTCTGCCCATTACCACACCCCAGGGCCTGGCTCATGCTTTGATTTTTAGCTGCTTAGTTCAATCAGCATTTGGCAACTCAGAAAGATTTAGTTCTATTAATTTATATGCCAATGTTATTATCATAGGCTAGCATTATTTTGCATTGATAGTTAAAACTACTTTGAACATTTTTTATTATTTTTTTCATTTATTTATTTTATATCCTGGCTGCAGTTTCCCCTCCCTCTTCTCCTCCCAGTGCCCCTACTGCTCCCCAGTCGTCCTCTGTTCCCACCCCCCAATCCACTCCTCCTCCATTTCTGTACAGGAAAGGGCAGGTCTCCCATGAGTATCAACAAAACATGGCAAAGTTGCAGTAAGATTAAGTACCTCCCCCATGTATTAAGGTTGGGCAAGGCAGCCCAGTGTGAGGAGTAGGGTCCCAAAGGCCTGTAAAAGAGTCAGAAACAGCCCCTGTTCCCACTGTTAGGAGTCCCACAAGAGGACCAACCTACACAACTGTCACATATATGCAGAGGGCCTAGGTCAGTCCCATGCAGGCTCCATGGTTGTCGGTTCAGTCTCTATGAGCTCCTTTGAGCCCAGGTTAGTTGATTCTGTGAGATTTTTGGGGTGTCCTTGACCCTCTGGCTCCTACAATCCTTTCTCCCCCTCTTCTGCAGGATTACCTAAACTCTGCCTAATGTTTGTGGCTCTCTGTATCTGTTTCCATCAGTTGCTAGATGAAGCCTCTCTGATGACAATTGGGCTAGACACCAGTCTATGAGTTTAACACAGTATCATTAGGCATCATTACATTGATTTTTTTTTTCCTCCAGTCATGTTTGGTTCTATCCTAGGTCTCTGGGTCATCCAGCCTGTGGGTCCTGGTGCTCCAGGCAGTGTTTGGGTGGGCTTATTCTCCTGGCATGGATTTTAGGCTAGATCAGTCATTAGATGGCCATTCCCTCAATCTCTAGGCCACCCTTACCCCAGCACATCCCATAGGCAGAACAGACTGTAGGTTGAAGATTATGTGGCTGGGTTGGTATCCCAATTCCTCCACTGGAAGTCAGAGGTGTATGGGTTGGGGGGGGCAGGGTGTATTTTGGGCATATGGTGCAAGGAAATCTCCCAGGAATCTACAAGGATGACCCCAACTAAGACTCCTGACAATGGCAGATACATAGCCTGAACTGGCCATCTCCTGTGACTTTTAACATTTTTATTTTATTCATTGGCTAATTTTTTTTTTAAGTTAGGAGTTAGATGGCTCAGTCAGGATCAGTTCAGGTCCCTAGCATCCACATGTAAATGACTCCAACACCTAGGACCTAGGGGCATGGAGACAAATGAATCTCTGTAGTTCATTGGCCAGACAGCTAGAAAAATCAGTGAGCTCCAGGTTCTATAAGAGACTCTGTCTCAAATAAACAAATAAGGTTGAGAGCAATCTAGGACATCTGAAGTCAACTGTGGTCTCTACACATCTGTATACAACAGACACAAACACAAGTAGACCCCACACATAGAATAAAAAATAAAAATAAATGTAGTTGATTCTGCCTTACCAATCAAATTAACAATACAATGTTAGCATAAAGTAGAAATAAAAACTATACATTCAAAATAATTCTAATATTTAATTATATAAATATATGTGAACCTTAAAAGAAAAAACAACATTTTATATGTCAGATTCATAGGGTTCATTTTCTACCTATATATGTATATAGAGATATTAGAAAATATATAATAGGTATATGAGTTTTGTGAGATATAAATAAAAATAAATGAGTTATATATAAATATAATATCTAGAGATACATTTTATGAGATTATAAGCAGTATGTTTCCAAATATGAATGCCTTATTTTTGTGTATACATGACATGTGCAGGTGTGTGTGCGTGTGTGTGTGTGTGTGTGTGTGTGTGTGTGTGTGTGTAAGCCAGAGGTCAACCTCCAGTGATCCTTATCCACTTCGTGTTTTGAGACAGAGTCTCTCACTAGGAACTGGATCTTGCTAGTTCAACTAGGCAAGCTAGCTGGCCAGGGAGCTCCAGGAATTCACCTGTCACTGCCTGCCCTGCACTGGGATGCAAGCACTCGCCACCACACCCAGCTGTGGGTTCTGGGGATCCATCTCAGGGCCTCATGCTTGCATGGCTAGAACTGAACCAGTTGAGCCATCTCCCACCTCTACATTTTAATTTTATAGCAGAAGGGGAAAAAAGTTTTACTTGTGCACTAAAAATGTGAGTTTTTCAGATAACTCAGACTCTGGGGACAAAGTCATCTCTCATGCTCAGCTCTTCTTGCTCCACATTTATCAGTTCATTCATTACATGACTCGGGGTTTCCTTGGGTTTTCTTTCTTATTCATCCTTGAAACTGAATAAAGCCAATGCAGAAGCTGTCATAGTGGCTTCTCTTGTTCACTAAGGTACCCTTCAGATCTTTGAGTGACTAATCTAGAAAAGATTAGTAGGACACAGGAGGACACGGTTGTGAAATATATCCAGGGCTCCATGTGGAAGGAGCAGCCCACTCCATTGGAAACCAAGGCCATGGCTCTTCTGGGATCTTTCTGGGCCCCTGGGAGTGAGCCACTGTCCTGAGAGCCGTTCCCCTTTTGAGTATTATAATACACAGCACCTCCAGCATGAGGAGTTAGAAGGGGAATATCAGGGTTGGTAATTGTTTTCCTTGTGTAGCCCAGGCTGGCCTTGAACTCACTATGTAGCTAAGAATAACCTTGGACTTCTGATCCTCCTGCCTCTACTTCCCAAATGCTGGGATTACAGACATTGACCACCATCCCAGGCTTATGTGGTGCTGAGGTTAGAACCCAGGGCATAGGTAGAGGTTGAGAAAACTCATTTTTCAGGACAGACAGTTTGAAGTCAGGGTGTCCAAGTGAAGGGAAACAGAGAAGGGGAGCATTCTCGAAGGGCAGCAACTAGCATTTACCAGATGGTGGATGCTATCAGATTCTAGGGAGGGGGCAAGAGGACACTAAAGAGGTAGCCCTTTCTAAATGTCTTTAAACATGCACACATGCTTGCCAGGAGCCAAGAGGGAAGGAGTGGGTTATGTAGATGCTACAAGCCAACCGTGTCCACGGACAGTCTCCAAATAAGGAAAATTGATCTCTTGGTCTGAAACTCACTCTACTGCTCTGTGTCTCAGCTCTTTTATTTAAGAACTGCTTGTCTTCCAGACTTCCGTCCAGACTTCCGGGGCAGAACAGCAGGAGGAAAAGACCTAACTGTGCCTTAGGTTTGTTTGTCCGAGTGGGTAAAAATGCAGTCAGTGGAGAGGGAATGGGGCAGCTACATCTGCCCATCCCCCCATGGTCATTATGAAGAGCAGCAATGGAGGAGTTTAGAAAAGAAGGCTGGAGAGCTGGGATGCAGCTGAGTTGGTAGAACACTTGTCTGGTGCACACAACGCCCTAAATTCCACTTAGGAGCAGGAAGCAGAAGGATGCAGAAGAATGTCAGGCCATGATAGGAAGTTCAAGACCAGCTTGGGCTATAAAGAAACCCTGTCTTACACAGAGCAAACCAAAAAGGACAAGATAGGCCTCTCTATGTGGTTGGGGTAGATTTCTATCTCAAAGACAAAGGACTTCAAGAAAATCAACCCACTTGGTCCCATAGCTTTGGGACCATGGTGAGGCAGTATGTAACTGTAGAGATTACATTATCAACCGAACCTGCTCACCTCATGGCAGCCAGGAAGTGAGAGGAACTGGAATCCCATTAGACCCTTGAAGGACACGCCCCTAATGGCATGACTTCCTCTCATTAGGCTCCACCCCCTAAAGCTTCTAATGCTGCCCAATCACTCTATCAGCTCAGGGGAAAACCTTCAACATGTGAGTGTTAGGGACATTTAATACCTCAGCCTTGATAATGAAAAGGCAGGCAAAGCTTCCCGCTGCTGGATGGCTGTGGGTGATTTGTGGGAATGAAGTCAGGGAGGCACCGGGGAGAGGAAGCTGATTTGCATGTCCCCATTAATTAGATTTAATAAGTGTGTTGTCAGTTTACTCATTTACATCGGTTTCTATGGTGTTTGGGGACTCACAGAAGCATCTCAGGGTATGCTTGATGGCTACAGTGTTCTGTTTATCTCACACACAGACTAAAGTAAAGACACCTTTGAACATTCCAACACAGAATCGTTGCCCAAAATTTGAAAAAATCTCTATCTAGCACATCCTAGAACATCAGTGCAAATTAATAGAGCTTCATAGATTTATGTACTAAGACTGCAGACAAAGCCTTGTGAAAGCTAATGAACTTGGTGGGAAAGAAAATTTTCTCAAGTCTATTCATTACCTTTTTTATTATCTAATAGCTTATTCCTTGAATATGTGTGACTTGGGATTAGATGTGCCAATTGGAAGACCTTAGAGGTTCAGAAATTCACAGATGAGAAATACCAAACTGCATTCATTTAGCAGGTATTGAAAGGTATGAATAGAGCTTCCGCTGTCTACTATGAGAAGGAGATTAAGCAAAAGAATAATTAATTTGCCAACAGTGCTTCCCCGATTGAGACATTATCAAAGTTGATCTTTAGTTGTTAGTGTCCTTATCTGTAAAAATGAAGTCTGTTGGGGACTTTAAAGGTCCGGCAGTAACATCTAGAAGTCGATTCAGTTCCATGTTACAGAAAGAAGGGTTAGGAAGAAGGGGGTACTACATAGGACTTCAAGGCCAGCCTAGACACACTCTCTCTCTCTCTCTCTCTCTCTCTCTCTCTCTCTCTCTCTCTCTCTCCCCCTCCCTCCCTCTCTCTCTCTCTCTCTCTCTCTCTCTCTCTCTCTCTCTCTCTCTCTCTCTCCCCCTCCCTCCCTCCCTCTCTCTCTCTCTCTCTCTCTCTCTCTCTCTCTCTCTCTCTCTCTCTCTCTCTCTTTCCCTCTCTCCCTCCCACCTCTCTCTCCGGTATATGTGTGTGTACCTATAGAAGTCAGAAGTCAACCTTGACCATCCACATTTTTTTGATGTTTCAGACAGTATCTCTCACTATCTTGGAGCTCACTAAGTAGACTACTCTGGTTGGCCAGCAAGCCCTACAGATCCATCTGGTTTTGCTTCCCTGGTGTTGAGATTACCAATGTATCATACCTGGGTGTTTTTTTGGTGGTAGTGGTTTGGAGTTGTTTGTTTTTTTGTTTGTTTTAATTGGGTCCTGGGGATTGAACTTGGGTCCCTGTGCTTCCAAGGCAAGCACTTCACCAATTGACCTAGCTCCTCAGCACTTGGACATCTACTTCTTGTTTAAACCAAGGATTGTATATTCAGGCCTTGATCAGGGTTCCCAAGTTGTTTTTATATGTGTGTGAGAAGCAGTCTTTGTTGCAAAGCATAAGGAATACTCATCTAGTAACTTCACAGTTTCTGGCGGCTAGCCCCGCCTCCCCTCCTCACTGGATCAGTGTACACAGCAGCTAACCCTGCTGTACCATTGTATGATAGGGTGTGTGTGCTTTCATTGAAGTTATGTGTACTTGTTCAAGATTCCTTGGGATCACTGAGGCTGACATCTGCAGCCCTGTGTCATAGGCCACAGGGCTTTGTCTGTTAGGACAGACATGGGCAGGGAAGGTGAATGTTACAAACCTCTAACCTGGGCTCTGTATAAGATTGCTTTGAATAACAAAGAAGGAAAAATAATCACACATTCATAGATTTTTAAGGTCCCCAGTTTAGTAGCATATTAAAACCAGGATTTCTCTGTTATGAGCCAACATCTCCTGTGGGGTGTTTATGAATATTACACATGAGCTCACAGGAGGTCCGTGTCTGTTTTGTTTCATATGTGTATATTTTTAAGTGTCTCTGAAATTCTTGAACAACTGACAAAATCCACAAATCCCTCTTGTTATATTTTAACTTCATGTCTGTTCCTTGTTATAGCTAAGGGGTCAGCTGATAGGCCAGCAAAACTAGGGTTGAGCTGGAAGGTGGGTCCTGAATGGATATGGTGTTTACAGAGCGATGCTATCTCCTAGGAAACGGCCTGCATCCAGCTCACCTCCAGGAGTTCAAGCAGTCAAGAAGGCACTGATGGTATTAACACCTGTCACTTTTACCATGCAGCCGTGTCTGGAAAGCTTGCCATCTAGGTCCCTTTCCCATATATCAGAAGACCTTTTCGGTAATAAAACATCGACATCTGAGATTGGTTCTCTAAATTAGGCTGTTGGTTTGGACCAATATTGAGCTACAAATATAAGTACAATCCCTGAGCTAAGATGAGGTCAGAATAAGTTGAAATACAGGAGATCAAAGAAGTAAACAAAAAAGAAAATGGCATATTAGTGGGGATAAAATATATAGAGGTTCTCTAAGTAGATTCCTTGCATGCAGGAACATCAGTAGGTGTGATTAATATGTAGTGATAGTGATAGGTAACTCTATGTAAATGAGCAGCAGCAGGTTCCTAAAGGGAAGGGAAGGAAAAGGTCGTTATTGAAAATGAAGGCATTGCAGGCAGTTTCCCATTGTTTAAACACTCTAAACAGTTTCAAGCCTGAACACAACCCTTGTTTGTGTTACAAACTGACTAAAGAGCAGACCAGCACTAAGGGTAGTGGCAACCTGGCAGTCCCCAGAGGCTGAGGCAGGAGGATCGCTCAAGCTCTAGTATTTGAGGTCAGCTTGGTCAACACAGCCAGATCTCCTTTCAAAAAGAAACTCCCAGGTTCCTATTGCCACCATTTCCTTCCACCAAGAGCTGTGGCCTAGGGTGGTGACAGCCCCTACAGTATCAGCCCTATATGTAACACCACCCTGCTGGGAAGAGAAGAGCAAACACATCCCACCTGGAATGGTCAGTGTGTTCCTGTCCCCTGAGTAGACCTGGGGCGATAAGCCAGCAGATCACTTTCTGCTGCAGATTCCCACAAACCAATTGTTGGGCCTGACAGAGAAACCTTTGTTGAGTAGTCAGAATGCATGGGTCACTTTTAGTTTAATAGGCTGGGGTTAAGGCTACTTACATTACTGTATTAATTCTATTAATGAACAGTGTAGTATTTATCTTTATGCCTATGCCTTTTTGTTGAGATAACCTGGGTTCCTAGCTGGACAGATGCTCCACCATTGAGCTTCATCCCCGGCCTCTAACTCAGTGGTTCTCAACCTGTGGGTTTCAGCCTCTTTGGTGTCAAATGACCCTTTCAACAGTGATCACCTCAGGCCATCGGAAAACACAGATATTTGCATTATGATTCATAACAGCAAAATTACAGTTATGAAGTATTAACAAAAATAATTTTATGGTTGGTGATCACCACAACATGAGGAACTATATTAAAGGGTAGCAACATTAGGAAGGTTGAGAGCTTTATCTGTTTGTTTTTTTTAAGACAATATCTCATATATCTATGTCTAGCCTGGACCTCAAAATCCTCCTGCCTCAGCCTCCTGAGTGCTGGGATTGCAGACATATGTTACCATGTCCTCTGTTAATGTCTTATTCTTCCACACTGAAAATGTCTAGAATTTTACTATCAAACCACTTTAGCAATGGTACCCCATTCTTAGTCAAATTAGATAATTCAGCATGGGGACTTAGTTGATATAAATGACGTCTTTGGATGTTAAGTCCTGGCCTCGGTTTTATTCACTTCCCAAATGCTAATATTTAGCAGGATGACTAAAATGTAACAGGCAGAGAAGTCTGAAGATGTGGCTCAGTGGTAGGATACACACCTAACATGTGTGAATCCCTGGGTTCAATCCCCCCAGCACTGTAGAGGGCTGGACGGAGGAAGGGGAGATACAGAGAGATGGGAGTGGAAGGCTGGGTGTGGTGCCACACCCCTAATCCCAGCACTCAGAAGGCTGAGGCAGGAGGATCTCTAGTTCAAGGCCAGCACGTACTACATAGTAAGCCCTTATCTCCAAATAAACTGTAAAATTAAGAAATATGTTGCAGGGGTTACCCTTCCAGCATCCTTCAGGGTCTACCGTTCATGGACTTCAGCACCCAAACTTATGGAACCAGACTCTCATAAGTCCTGAGCTTAGAAGATAAAAGTCAGCACCTGCTCTCACCACTCATTTCTAGAGCTGCTGAGTGTGGGTGCCCTGAGGAGCCCCCACTCCGGTGGCAATCTCAGGTCAGGATTGTATTCAAAGCCACTTAACAGAGATTTCATTTAGTGCTGTAGCCTGATAGTCATCCTTTAGGTGGGTCAGTTGGTCATCTCAGCAAGCCCACTGATAAATCATAACACTCGCTACTCCCAGGTGGGATAAAATGTTCATAAACTTCTCCTGAGCTCCATCACACCCCACATCATTTCACAGTGAACCAGTCTAGAATGCACAGAATGCTCGAGAGGGAGAAAGGGGTAAGTTTGGAGGATGCATTAGAAACCTGCTGGTTGTAAATGGTGAAGGTGGAGGGCAGGCTACCTCAGTAATCCTCCACTTCAAAACTCCCAGAGGGAGCTCATCAGTGCTTGGAGGAAATCCCTGCCTCCTCCTGTGGTTAGATCAGGCCAAAGAGATCGATTTGTGTTAAAGAGCATCAGCTTCTACTTATTTATACTGTGACCCAAGTCCCCCCTCACACTTTAGTTACTCCTAACAGAACCTTGAATCGATCTCTCATTGTGTTTTGTGTCCTTCAACAGAGCAGGCAGCAGAAAGCCCCAGTCAGCAAATGCTAAACCCTGAGCAGTTATTTTAAGATACCATAGCCCATCACGGAATGTGTTTGTAGAGCAGATATTCCGTGTGCACCTCCAAAGTATGGATGTGCCACTGACCCAGACCTTGGGGCTGGAGTGAATGGAGACCTAGCTATTGTCCAGAGTGTAAGGTTGATTCTGTTTTCCAAGTCTTTCTACTTGTGGTTTTGGAAACTGTAAACAGCCAACCAACATCGCGTAAGCATCCATTGCTCCAAGGAAGCTCTTCTGGGTGTGATGTAGCATGAAGAAGGAGGTGAGAGAAGTAGGCAGAAGGGGTGGAAAACAAGGAAGTAAGTATGAAGGAGTTTAGACTGATATTTGAGTCTGTGGGTCTTAATCTGATAATACGATGGCAACCAGCCAGAATGTTCACTGGGATGGTGCCATTGAGAGTCTGGAAATGTAAAGCCAATATAAACCTTTTCTCATTTTCAAATGATGATCTCTGATCTCTCTGTTGCAGTTGCAAAAAGCTAACTAACTCAAATGATATGTGCATGTAAATAGGCTATACATGCTTCATAGACATTAGCTATTTATTTTTCCTGCTCTTTGCCTGTAATTCCTAGGGGGCAGTCAGCAAAGGTTTAGCAATGAGTAGATGGCAGATTGCATGAAGTGAGTATATCACATTAAGTATTGTAATTTAAGCCTGGATGTAAACTGGATCTTAAATCTATATGAAGAGAGAGCCTTCTGTAGTACAACTAAGAGGAAGATTTTCACATTATGCTCTGACAGAAAAATGATCTGCAAATTTAGCTTTGCCTGATCGGCTTCAAAAGTGTTTCTTGGCCCAACATGACCTTCCATCTATCTACAGAGCTACCGGCAGCATCTCCATGGTGCCTCCAGCATCCAAAACCATGGTAACGTGTCTCCTTTGTTTTACTGTGGAGGGAGTGGGTGATAATAGAATGGGGAATGCGTGATGCTGGTGGTGGCAGTGGTCACAGAGGTGAAGGGGGTGTGGGGACAAGAAGGGTGTGTGTGTGTGTGTGTGTGTGTGTGTGTGTGTGTGTGTGTGTGTGTGTGTGTGAAGACTGGTGTCAGGGTGCCACCCTGCTATCTGGGTCACTCCCCAGTAATCTCCTGCTCTAAAATGGATAGCACAGCTCCTTTACTTCTGTCCCAAAGTTGAAATGAGCTGTTTGCTTTTGGAGCAGGAAGTTCTAGATGTTTGCAACTGGTTCTTCAATGCTGGACATCTAAAAACCATCTTCCCGTGAAAAGAGCCAAGAACACCATTTCTCCTCCATCACAGACCGAGTAACATGAAAGCAAGGCAGGAATAGTCTCTCTGTTGCAGATTTTTGCCTTGGGTGAGTTGAGCTTTGGCAGTGATACAGGAACCAGTGACAGAAGACCCACTGGTGTGGTAAAACACCTGTGCAATCTTGGCTAGCCAACCAGGAAAACTAAGGTCCTTTACACACCAGACCAGGCAGTTCTGGTAAGAGGCCCTATAGAACATCCTGGATCAATGGGTGGGGAGCCAGCCATGTGCCAAATCATTATGCTTCGTAGCACAGTTTCAAGAAGGTGAGCCATTTAGATCTAATGATGCTGAGACTCTGGGAACACAACCCCCGTAGGACCAGAAGCCCTCACTCAAGGTTGCCCTCACTCAAGGTTGCCCTCACTCAAGGTTGCTGTCACCAAAACATCAAATATAGTAATTGGTGCAGTGCATTCAAGCTAGTCAGCTGAACTGTGGGTATGACAGTAAGAAACTGTGAGAGCATCTGAGATCTTTAGGAAGCTAGATGGCAGTATACATTTATGGGCCTAAGATTTATTACCAAATATTTTCAAAGATATGCAAGTGAAATTGAGACACTTTGTTTATACTCCAAATGCTGCGCCATTCTTTCCTGTGATTTGTTTATACAAGTTTTAGGAGCAAGTTACATTTTTAGCATATAATCTACATTTACTTTCAGAGGGCTTGCCCTTAAGACAATCCATCAACTACTTCCCCGGGGCTTTAGGAAGGGAGGATAAAAGGCATATTTTTAAAAGTGGGTGTGTATGCACAAAACATGTTTGTTTTAAAAAGATCACAAGCGCTGTAGAAATAATTAGCCATGTGCAGGAACCAAAATAATGAATGCCAAATGGTACAGTATCCCTTCTGAATCCTGCTTCAAAACAGAATGTGAATGAAACATGAAGTTCTACCATCCATCCTCTCCCCACATCCTCCCCAACTCGGTTCCTACTGGGTTTGTGATAGTCACTGATGCCTCTCAGTAGGAATGCCTATATAAAACCTAACAGATTCTTCTTGCCTTTCAAGCACTTCATGCCTTCGAATAGTTCTATATTCACTCTTAGAATATAGTTCGTGTATTTACAGGAGGACCCTGGGGTTGTATAGGGATATTGGAGGTAGATGGGGCTGACTCGAGCCCCTTGTATAAAACACTGTTGTTTTCATGCAACCTAACTTATGAATGTTCTTCCCATGTGTCCTATATCACCCGTAGATGGCTTACAATTCCTGAACATAATAAAAACTGTGTTAGCACTTGTTAGATTGCATTGTTTAGGGATCAGTGACAAGCCGTCCTGTACTTGTTCATACATATACACTTTTTAATAGAAAATATTTGGGGGCCAAAGAAGATAGCTCAGTGCAAGCATGAGGACTTTCATCCCAACACTGGGAAGGCAGGAGCGTTTGGATCACATGGGCTCCCAAATCAGCCAGCCCAGCCTACTAAGCCAGTGAGAGACCTTGTCTCAGAACATATTAAAAAGCAGATGGTATCAGAGGAACAACACCTAAGATTTTCCTCTGATATCAGTATACATGTATATACATGTACGTGTGGACCTGAGTGTGCACATGCATACATGAACATGGGTATGTGCCCACACACAAATATTTCTAGTGATTGATTATGTCTAAGGATTCAAAACCGTGGATACAGAAGGGCAAATATGCTACTAATAATTTGCATGACCTTATGAGGTTTCCTTTTCTCACCAAGTGTGTTACCATCAGAGAAGTTGACATTAGCTAAAGTACTTTCTCATATGGACCCTAGGCTTAACAACCAGTTGAAGAGGGAGTAAACAAGTTGAGAGGTTTAATCGGCTTAGATTGAGATGCAGTCATGTTCCCGGCTCTTGGGGAACTTGCATCAAGCCTGTATGTTTATTCCAGCATTTGTGTGATGATGCAGGAGGCTCAGCAATGGAATCGTAGGCAGGGGATTTGCAAATGCTGAATATGCAATGAGAGTACATTATTTCTTGTCGACATATGCAAATGTAAAATTAGACATCAATAATACACATGTTTGCATTGAGCCTGGAGGCTGGAAAACACGTCTAAGATACCATAAGATCCTCTTCCTTCTAAGCAGGACTTGTGGGACTGTCCTCTGATGTCATCATGGCCAGACAGCTCAATCCAGTGATCAGCAGTCTACGTTCTGGCCCGGAATCCCACAGAAGCTGTCAGGGGAGGTTAGGAACTGCTGCTCTAGTGAGGGGCTGCCTTAGTTCCTGTTTTCTTCAGTTTCTCAGCTGCATGTAATGTAGCCAAGGCCTTTGTTTTCGTTCTAATTTTTTGATCACTTTTCCTGTCCTAACCAGAGTTACATCAGGGGCGTGTACTTCTTTCTGCCTTTCATGGACGTCTCTCCTGGCTTCGATTTCCCTCCTGGGTCCAGTGCTGCTTTCTGTATCATGAGATCTTCACCTCTTCATCTCCCAGACAGCAGTACTGACACTAGATTTCCTGAAAGCCACTGGAGAGATGGCTCAGCCAAGCATGACAATCTGAGTTCAGTCCCTGGGACCCACTTGGGTAGAAAGGAGACACTGACTCCCAAAAATTGTCCTCTGATCTCCACATGTACCCATGGCATGCCTAGGCATACATGCAGATGTGCATGCACACATACATACACACACATACATATGTAAGTAAATAAATAAATGTATGTTTTAAATAAAAAAAAAACCCTCCATGTGTGTGCATATGCATGTGGAGGCAGGAGAACAGCCTTGAGTGTTCTCTGTCAGGAGATGCCCACCTAGTTTTCTGAGGTAGGTGTCTCAGTAGGACCTGGGCCTAGCTGATTAGGTTAGATTGGCTAGCTCAAGAGCCCCAAGGATCCTCTTACCTCTGCCTTACTGGTGCTGGCTTACAAGGGAGAGCTGCCGTTCCTAGTTAGTTGGTTGACTGGCTGGCTGGTTGGCTGGCTGGTTGGCCGGCCGGTTGGTTGGTTGGTTGGTTGGTTGGTTGGTTGGTTGACTGGCTGGCTGATTGGTTGGTTGGTTGGTTGGTTGACTGGTTGGCTGGCTGGTTGGTTGGTTGACTGGCTGGCTGGTTGGTTGGTTGACTAGCTGGATGGCTGGTTGGCTGGATGGCTGGATGGCTGGCTGGTTGGTTGGTTGGTTGGTTGGTTGGTTGGTTGGTTGGTTGACTGGCTGGCTGGCTGGCTGGCTGGTTGGTTGGTTGACTGGCTGGCTGGCTGGCTGGTTGGTTGGTTGGTTGGTTGGTTGGTTGACTGGATGGATGGATGGATGGATGGATGGATGGATGGATGGATGGATGGATAGATGGATGGATGGATGAATGGCTGGTTGGTTTTCATTCAAATTCTGGAGACCTGAGCTTAGGTCCTCGTGCTCATGCAGCAAGCACTTGACCAGCTGAGCCGTCCGCCCAGTCCCTGAATCCCAGTCTCCATTGGCTTCTCTTCCCCATAATCACACCCTTTCCATTGTATGTGTCTATGATAGCTGTGCCCCTCTCATTCCATCATGGATGCTCCAATGCCTTTGGTGACCCCATCTTACGTATCCCCTCCCTTGGCCTTGCTAGTTCTTTCTACCTCTCTTCCCCATTCACTCTCGCTGCCTGAGTCTCAACATCCCAGAAGCTGATTTGACTACAGCCTTCCTCTGCACAGAGCACAGAGTGAAACTGGGAGTGAGAAAGAGTGAGTCTAGACCTGATGATTCATTTACTGAAAACACTTCCAAGCTGCAGCCCCTTTGCAATAAACATCATCTCTCTGGACTTCAGTCTCAGCTATAGGATGCTTCGTTCTAGAAATGGAATAGCTATAAATAAAGCTGAATCTCTGTAGGATTTGCATAAATTCCAAAGAGATTTAGGTTTTCTTCGTGTTGGCTTCAAACAAGTATTTCAAAACGCTGGGACAGTTAACAGCACTGGTGGTTCCTGCAGAGGACCTGGGCTTGGTTCCCAGCACCTGAGTGGTGGCTTACAACTGCGTGTGACTCCAGTTCCAGGGGATCAGATGCCCTCTTTTGACATGATGTGCATACATTTCATTCCCTCAGGCACACACACACACACCCACCCATAAAATAACAAACAAATCCATCTTTAAATGATGCCACATGCCTGTAATCCCAGCACTTCAGAGGTGGAAGCAGAAAAATCAGGAATTCAAGACCAGCCTCAGATACCTATTGTGTTTGAGGCCAATCAGGCTAGATTAGACCCCAACCTGGGAAAAAAAGGCCAGAAACGGCTGGTGAACAGACAGAAGGGGTGGTGTGCTCTGATCAGTTTCTACTTTATGCTCTTTTTTGCTGTCATTCACATCCTCTGTGTCATTTTTCTGTGAAATATGTATGCATAAATACATATACATGCACATACATAATTCCATGATCCTTGTTTTCATCTATATCCAAAAGTTCTTCTTTTTTTAATTACAATCAAAACTTGGTCTGCTCAAAACTTACCTTGCCAAAAATGTCATACAGATGCCTAAATTGAAAACTAGCTTGATGTCTTGAGCGAAGACATCTAGGAGAGAAATCTAGCCCAAAGGAAGTTTGTAAGCAGTTAGAATGCTGGATTTTAAAGCACTAGATCCTGGGACTGGAGAGATGGCTCAGTGGTTAACAGCACTGACTACACTTGGAGAGGACCCAGATTCAGTTCCCAGCACCTACAAAGTGGCTCCAGTTCCAGGGGATCTGACCCCCATTCTGACCTCCTCAGGCACCGGGTACACATGTGGTGTACATAAATACATTCAGGCAAAGCACTCACACAAATAAAATAAAACATTAATAATCCAAGGACGTCTCCATATGAGATGTGTTCCCCTGAAGAATGCTGGTGTCCTTGTCCTGGTGTCCTCTCACTTGTCCTGGAAATCTTGTAGTCTCAGATTGTTCATGCTTTTTTCAGCAGCAGAGGTACTGCCATTTAATTTACTTCTCTTCAAGGAAAATATTTTAAATACTGTGGGAGAAATACTGACAATCTATCAATGATTTGAACCTTGACCATAGGTTCTGAAACTTTTATTGATGAATGGGCAGAATATATTACTATTCCCAGGACATGACCAACAACAATAAGTTTATTCCAGAGTTAAGTAAAGCCTGTCCATTTCTCCTGTGTTTTGAAATTCAGAGAGAGAGAGAGAGAGAACAATGGATTCATTTCCCACTTTGAGCCAAGTGAGGTAGGGAAAACTTTCCCTTTGAGCCTTCTAAGTCGCAGTGTGAGTTGGGAAGAGGCTGACACCCATGGCCTGTGCTGGGTTTAGTTGCTAAGTGAAATCTGTCCATGTTTTGTACAATGTGGGCAGGAAATAGAAATGGAAAGAAAAGAATAAGTCGCTTCTGGGATTTACCCCATGACTTCAGAGATAGCTATTTCAGCATTTGCTTTGCCTGGATTGTGCCAATGTCAGTAAAAGCAATATCCTAGGTAATGTGTCTAAATTGTGAATTTGTCTCTGTTGATAAGTCCAGAGTCTTTGAGAAAGGATTAGGAGAATGGTTTTGAGGTAGGAATAAAGGGTTGAGAGGTTGGTCAAGTGCCTGCCTTGTAAATATGGGGATCTTAATTCTATGCTCAGAACCTACATGTGATGGTTAACATTGATTATCAACTGAGAAGGATCTAGAATCATCTAGGAGACAAGGATCTAGGAATGCTTGTGAGAAATTACCCTAAGTTAACTGAGGTGGGAAGACCAGCTGTGAAATGGGCAGCACCATTCCCTGTGCTTGGGTTCTGGACTGTATAAAAAGGACAGCACAAGCAGCCGTTGTTCTCTGCTTCCTGACTGGATGCAAGGTGACCAGTTCCCTCAATGCCAGGATGTCCTTGTCATGATAGACTTGAACTGTGAGCCACAATAAACTCTTTCTCCGTTAAGTTCCTTTTTTTTTTTTAATTTTATCACTGCAACAGAAAAAGTAACTAATGTGTGACATTAAAAAACAAAAATCTGACTGGTCTGGTGGTGTTCATCTTTAATCCTGGCACTCGGGAGGCAGAGGCAGGCGGATCTCTGAGTTTGAGGCCAGCCTGGTCTACAGAATGAGTTCCAGGACAGCCAGAGCCCCACAGAAAAACAAAGGAAAAAAAAAGAAGAAGAAAAAGTTGGACATGGTGGCAGACACTTGTAATCTCAGCACTGGAGAGGTGGGGACAGGAAAGTCCCTGGAGTTCACTGGCCAGCCAGCCTAGCTTACTTGGTGAGTTCCAGAGGCAGTGAGAAATCCTGTAACAGGAAAAATAAAACGAGGTGGATGGTGTCCAAGACAGGGAAGAGCTGCACATATGTGCACACCTACAATCTGTACATTTGTGCGTGCACACCCACATACAAGTGCACTTGCACGCACGCGCACACACACACACACACACACACACACACACACACACAACTAGGAGTAGTCCTTGTCAGTGGAACACCCAGATTCAGCCTTTCCTCTGATGTCCCAAAAGACAGTGATCGGAGCAGATTTGTGTGGTTACAGCAAAAAGCAAGAGAAGGCAGTTCAAGTGGCCAGTCCAAGGGGTGGGGAAAGTATTCATCAGTTTGTGAAAAAGAAGATGCAGAAGAAGAGGAAAAATGTCCCTTTCCATGCCTGAGGTATTTCCTCCCCACCAAGTTCATGTATCAGGGACTCACTGCTGTTTTGTTGTGTCTTAACTTAGAAGAGCGTGCTAGAAAAGAGACAGATGAGTCACCTGCCACTGGGAGTAGGTGTTCTTAGCACTGAGGGGACAGGGAGGGTGACAGCAGATTATCATTGAAATTTCCGTATGATTGAATTACTTAGCGCCCCAGATTATAGGCGCTCAGTGTGCAAGGTCGTGGCAAAGCATAGGAGCCTATGGGCAACTACTAGCTGGATTCTGCCCTCGGCAAACTGAAGCAAGCCTGGGTCAGTCCGAGGGAATGGGCTGAGGACCTTCCATGTGTTTCAGGCATTCAAACGCCCTAGAGTTAAACTGTTCCATATACACAATAGAGATCTTTATGGTTAAAGCAAATCTCCCATCAACCGGGTGTGCTGGTCACTTTTTTTGTTGAGACAAAACACCTGACAAATGCAGTTTAAGGGAGGCGGGGTTTATTTGGACTCAGTTTTGAGAGATACATTCGTCATGGCTGGGAAATGATGGCATCCTCATGCGAGGCAGTGAGGGCGAGTGCTGATGTTCTCCTTCTTATTCAGTCTGAGGTCCCCAGGTTGTGACACCCACATTCAGGGTTGCTCTTCCCTCCTCACAAATTTCTGGAAATGTATTCACAGAGACATTCCAGAGATGTATTTCCACAGTGATCTTTGTTTTTAAGACACAATCTCTTTCCCAGGTTAACCTCAAACTCTCTATGGAGCTGAGAGTGACTTTGAACTTCTGATCCTCCTGCCTTTGCCTCCCTAGCGCTGGGATCACAGCTGTGTACCACCCCACCCACCTCTCCAGTTAAACCTGGGCCTTCATGCCTGCTGGGCAAGCCCTCTGCCAAGTTCAAGTTCGATGGACAGTGCGTCTATACAAGTTGAACTGCTATGAAATCTGAAACTTGTTAAGTGCTGGCTTGATGGGCACAGGTGGAAAACTCAGACCTGATGTCATGTGATGAGTCTCAGGCAAATTCAAGGTGCACTAAAAAATGCCATCTCAAATGACCTCAGGTCTATGCATTTGTCATATTCAGACTTGGTTTCCATCTCCAAGATGTCCTGTGTATGAATGTAAATAGTCCCAAATCTGGAGGTCTGCAAAATGTGAAATGCTTAGGATTGAAAGCATATTGGACAAGGGATGCCCTACCTGTAATTTACAATAAGAATTCACAGCCTTTTAAAGTCATCAGCCAACCAGTTGGCAGTGTCCTCCCCTGCCAGAGTCGTCGTCTTCCTATCCACTTTCCCATTCTGTTTCTACCCAGGAGTAGCTTTCCATCTTGAGATAATCCCTCTAGGGCAGAGCCTTTCCTTAGAACTCTACCTAGACCAACCTGTGTCCCTGTTGCCTCTGGCCTTGGACTATGACACACTGCCACCAAGCTTCTAAGCATCTCAGAGTCATTCTCTTCATAGGTTCCACCCAGGCTGGGATTGACTGGCTCAAACCATCCTTGTGAGGTAGTATGGTTCTGGCATTTAGCATGAGGGAGCTTGCAAACACATGCATTTAATTAAAAGTCATCTTCCACACTGTCCTTGAAAGAAGAGACAAAACACATATTTACGCTTCTTACCTGGGCCAGCCTGGTTTGCACATCTCTTGGTCCCTTTGGGATCTCCAGGCAAGAGCTTTCTACCCAGTTCTGCAGAGTTTTCTGTGGCTGGCTGCATGTGTGTGTGATGGGCTCCTGTTACCATCCGCACTGGCAATAGTTATTGATTTAGTCCCTGCCTTATGGCTACTTTTCATCCTCCTACCCACCATCCATGAGCCAAATGGAGATAATGTAGATTGTGCAAACTGTTGGAGAGAGAGAAATCCTAATTTCATGTGTGTGTGGGGGGGGTGAGACTATGATAAAGAAGATGAATTTTTTCCATGTTGAGAAAGTGCACTTTTGTTCTTTGACATTCAGATACTTATCTGATGGGAGCCTCCTATTTAGATTGTAGAGAAAGCCAAATTAACCTGTTCTAAGAAATTATCCCTTAATAGCTGGGCATAGTGGTGCATGTCTTGCAATCCCAGCTCACTGGAGGATGAGGCAGGAAGATTGCCATGAGTTTAAGTCAAGCCTGGACTGCAGAGTAAGAGCCTGTCTTGAAAAGGGAGAAGGGGTGAAGGAAGGGAGGAGAGGAGGGATGGAATGGGGGAGGAAGAAAAGAAGGCAGGAAGAGACGAGGGGAGGAGGGGAGGGGGGAGAGAAAGCAAAATTATCCTCTGTGGACATAAGAGCCTTCCCCCTTTCCAGTTCAATGTGACTTCCATGAGAGACCAGGAATGCTCACACGTGTGACTGATTGAACATAGCTCCCAGCTCTTTTCTTGGAATGCACACAGCCTCTCTGTCCTGGAATCAGCAGTGATGCTGGCAACAGCCCCCTTCCCTTCACACTGTTGGAAATACGTCATGAGAAAAAAATTATTGATTCCACACAGTTAAGGATGAGGCAGAACTTCTTTAAAAAAAAATCAATCAAGAAAAATAATTTGTTCCTTAATAAAAGAATACTAGCAAAAGCCAGAATGGAGTGCTTGGTACCAAACCCTGAGAAAACCAGAGGTGCTGACTGAATTCTCATGGAATACTCTACCACTTCCTTGTCTTCTCATGAAGGAAGAAGAAATGAGCACCTTTACAATTCTAACTGGATCTGAGAGGCATTTTTAATTTTTAGTTAGCATGAAAAATAGTGGGTTTCATTATCTTTTCATTCACGTCTGTCATTGGCTCATGACCTTTCCTGTTCCCACCCCCTCTCCCTGGTGCCCTTCCTCTCACTAAATACATCCTAGATTCTGCCTAAGAGAACACACTACTTTTGTCTGTCTTTTCTCCCCAATTCACCCTTTCTTAGATCCCCTTCACTTACAGCCATTCCTTCCTCCACATAATACCTTTCGGCTAGTGTTTACTGAATGTACTCTATGCCAAGTGTTTAGTGTTTAGTATGCATTTAATTATCACCTGACCCTTCAGAGTGGCTGCTATAGTCCCATTCTAAAATGAGAAAACTGAGGCAGGAGTCAAGTATGCCATGACTCAAAGTCCTCTTTCCCCCATGGGATCTAAGTGATACAGTCATATCAAAAATAGTACTCTGGTCACAATCCTGAGGAAATGGTACATGATCATTAGCATAACTATAGTACTCAAGAAGATGTAAGTTTGAGAGGGATGATAAGGGAATGTTGGAGCATCCAAGGGGAAAACTCCTGACCTGCAATTGAGCTATTCAGGAAAGACAATATATTTTAATTTTTATGATAGATATTATATTCTCAGTAGATGATAGATAGATGATGGATGAATGGATGGATGGATAGATAGATAGATAGATAGATAGATAGATAGATAGATAGATAGACAGACCACCTCATTTCCCATGTTCTAGCATTCTCAAAACTGCTCTTCTGTCTTTTCCAAATATAGATGAGCTGATTAGCTGTCCCTGTGTTCACATACTTTGTTCTCAGAGGTTCTTGGGCTGGATGTTTGCTTCTCACGGTGACGGTGTTAGGAGATCGGTGACGGTGTTAGGAGATGGTTTGTCACTTTAAGAGGCAGGGAACTAGTGAGAGGTACTCCTTAGCTGGGGAGGGCTGGTTTCCTGGAAGGAGTTGATACAGAACTGACTGCACCCATGACCGACTCTCAAGCTTCTTGTTTCAGGATGCCATCTTTTTCTTCCACTTGGTCACCACTGCTGTGACAGATTTTCCTGTGAAGACTTCACCAGAGCCTGAGCCAATTGGGCTACCTAACCTTAGACTTCCAGCCTCCAGAACTGTGAGCTGAATGAACCTCTCCTCTTCAGAAGTAGCCTGCATCAGGTGTATCATTATAGTAACACAAGATGAAGCAGTGTACATGTTTTCCAATGTACATGTTTTCCAAGGTCACGGTGCTTATGAACAGGAGTGGTTGCTTTTTTACATTGCCATTTGTTGAACACTTTATCATCTGTTTAAATTGCAGTCACTGGATCACAGCATCACCCTTTGTTAGCTTTTATTTGCTCTTAAAGCCTTAAACACAGTCAATAGCTGGCCAGATTCTGTGCTTGTCTGATGTTGGCTGTAGAGATTCCAGTCAGACTGTGGGCATGCCAAAACTCAAAAAATAAGAGTAAAAGGCCAGATTCAATTGATGATGAGTAACCGTGCTCTGCGGTCTATGTTCAAATAAGTCCGAAAGCTTCCAATTATACCCCAGAAATGAGTAATAGTACAGACAAAATCAGATTTAAAATATGGACACATTTGAATTTTGTGTTTGAATACAGATGCAATTGACCATTTGTTATGCTAAGTTTTATTCCAGTTTGAGGTGCAGAGTATATGCATGTATGTGTATATCTGTATTGAGTATGTGTATGTCTAGACACATAGGCACATGGAGTGTTTTGTAGCAGATGGTTTTAAGAACCTGGTATGCTTCTGAACTGAGGAGGTCTGAGGTGCCTCATTAAGAGAAGTGAGACAGGAACCTTTTAATTAGGGAATGTTTCACCCAGCGTCTTCTGGAGTTGACTGGTACCTATGATGTACTTTGTTGCTTGGGAAAAACTTAGGAGAACAATGCAGACATTTTCACACAGATAAAAACAGGAACCGATTGAAGGAAGGCCCTTCTTGGAAGGTAACGGCAGCTGTTGATACTCCTAAGGCTTGCCACACTCCAGCCTTGGATAGTGTTTCTTCTTGTCTGTGAACTTACAGCAAACTAGCCCTGGTGTTGTTCCCACTTTAGAGACAAGAAAACTGAGGCACCTAGAAATTAACTAACAGGCACCAGGTGGATCAAGACAGCCAGGATAACAACTCACATAGTCTTGACCCTAAGCAGCTTCCTTCAATGGTGAGATAACAGGATGTTTGATAATTGAAAGCAGTATGCTACTAGAAATGACTGTTTGTGTGCTGGGCATTGCTTCAGCCCACATGCTTCTCCTAACAGCCTCGCAAGCTTGGGCTTGTGATTCTCTGTGTGTTCATCCTCTGCATGTGTCTCTCTTGTGTGTTTTGTGTCTATGTGCATGAGCCTGGTGTGATTCTCTCTGTGTTCATCCTCTGCATGTGTCTCTCTTGTGTGTTTTGTGTCTATGTGCATGAGCCTGGTGTGATTCTCTCTGTGTTCATCCTCTGCATGTGTGTCTCTTGTGTGTTTTGTGTCTATTGCATGAGCCTGGTGTTTCTCAGATGCCACTCACCTTCTTTGTTTAGGCAGAATGTATCATTGCCCTGGAAATCACCAAGTAGATTAGGCCTACTGACCTGTGAACCCCAAAGATCCACATCCCCCTGCCTGCCTAGTGCTGAGATTACAGGCATGTGACACCACACCAGGATTTTACTATGAATTCTGGGAGGTCAGACTCAGGTCTCCGTGTTTGCAAGGCAAGCACTTTGCTAACTAAGCTATTCCTCCGCCCATCTCCATTTCCTTTCTCCTCATTTTTAAATGTGTATTGTGCATATCTGCCTGTCTGTGTGCACACCACATATATGCAGGCGCCCACAGAGGCCAGAAGAGGGCATCAGAACCTCCGACTGAAGTTACAGGCATGTGAGCTGCACAATGTGGATGGTAGAAACCAAACCTGTCCTCCGTAAGAGCAGCAAGCGCTCTCAAATACTGAGCCATTTCTCCGTCCCTACCTCCATTTTCTTAAAGAGGAAAGCAAAGCTTACACAATTGAATGATTCTCCTAAAGTCACCAATTGCCAAAGGCCAGCAGTTAGGAAGCCAGCCCAGGTCTTATGTAACACAAAGCTAGCCATGTACGTCAGGCCACCACTATGTTCTTCAGGCTTACACACTGCAGTTTCAAGAGCAAGTCTCAAACGCAAGGATGCAGCAAAGCATTTCTTCCTCTAATCTCTGACAGGCTCATCCTTCCAACAGTCCTTTCACTGCATAGCTAAGGGTTCCAGAGCAGGGCATTCCCTTCCTCCATGAGACCAAATACTGAAAAATAAGCTGAAGGACATATAAATGCCGTGACATCTCCTGTGTGGTGCAGTCGGTATGACAGTGTGCCTAGATCAGAGGACATTGGCATTCATCCAGGAAGAATGTAGGTTTTTGATTGTTGAATGAATACCGAATGGTGTTAATGATGCCCAGCCACGGTGAAGAGGAGTGTTTGGCAGGCGAACATTGTAGATTTCTGGGAGCTGGTTCAAGCATCCTGAATGTTTCACTGGCTTCGTGTGGCCCTGCATGTGAGCCCCAGGAGAGGCTGCCATAATTGCTCTGCTTTCTGATTGAAAACAGCTGCAGGTAGCAGGTCAGCCCATCGTCGGTTTTGCTGGTGATTGGGAACGACCCAGGCATCGCAGACTCCACTCTGCAGCCTCGCTCTGAAATGAACGGAGGTGGAAAGCAGGTTTTGCACTTGCTGAGCTTTTCAAAATGAACCATTCATCTTCCGAGGGTCAGAATGCAGCCATCCATTCACAGAAGTGTGAGTCACCCGCCCCCGCCCCCCTCCCCCGATTCTAAAACAAGCATTTGTTTCCGAGAGAATTCTTACCTTGGCTGATTTTTACAGCTGTCCTTTCTCCACTTGATTTAGGCTGGTTTCAGTAAAACTGTTGTCTCTGTAACAGCTTGTTCCTTCCCATAAATCCAAAGGCTTCTGAAGCGTTTCCTTAAGATTGGTGCTAAGGGGGGCGATGGTGTCAGGCAGGCCTTCCCGAATGGCAGCACCTCAAGCACCCCATGGCACTGCCTGAACTGGGGAGACTTGGGGTCATCATTTCACTTGTGGGTCCGAGGTAGAAAGGGAATTTCCAGAGCAGATTCTTCCCAGGTGCAGCGTTCTGTGTCCTCCCTCCAACCTGAGCTCGGGCTGTTGTCCAGCACAGCGCCATCACACTCAGAATCTACAAATCTGCCCACCTGCCAGAAGGTGAAGCAGGGTACCAACAAAGAAAGGAGCCATAGCATTTGATTGGTGCCCACGGCGGGGTTCACAGTGCAGTCAACAACCGGGACCCAGGATGGCCAAGGTGGAACTACCTCTGCTGAGATCTTAGGAACTGTTACTGAAGGATGTAGGCAGGGGACCCTTTGTTGGCCAATCGTGGAGAAATGGCCGGTGGCCACCTAATTGAGGGCTGAATGTGTTACTGAGTCTCCAGTTACTGAACTCTGAGTGTGTGTGTGTGTGTGTGTGTGTGTGTGTGTGTATGGTATGTATGTACAATGTGAGGACACATACACCACAGAAAACATATGAAGGTCAGAAGACAGCTTTGTGAAGTCAGTTCCTCCCTTGAACTTTCACATAGGTTTCCAGGATGAGACTTGGGCCACCCCACTTGTACTACCAGCACCTTTACCACTGAGCCATCTTGCCAGCCCTGTGTTGTAGTTTTAAGGGGTTAAAGATACCCCCAAAGCTGAGCCATGAGATGCAGACAAACTCTGGCAGTTTGTGAACCTGTGTGACTCTACAGAGCTGAGGTGGGGGCAAGGAGCTGTATTACTCAAAAACAATGACCATCTTTTCATCAAGTATTACAACTATGATGTGTCCTGTTTAATGATTGAAATATGCATGATATAAATAAAATGTATTCTTTTAACTATTAGAGTGTACAACGAAGGGGCATTAAGTACTGCCATGGTGGCAGCCAACCCACCATCATTCCAGACTGTGATCCTGTACCCTGAGCTTTCTTTGAGTTTTCTCCCCACTCTGCATTTAATTTTACCATTATTGGATATTTCATATAAGTGGAACCAGATAATGTTCTTTTGGGTATGACTCCTTTCCCTTGGCATGATGGCTCAGGTTTCATCTGTGCTGCAGCGTGTATCTGAATACCAGCCCTCTGTCAAGAATGGGGACTGGATGGTAGTGATGGTGAATGGACATATCCCCCTGTTCTTCTGTCCCTCTGGTGATAGATGTTCGGCTGATACACTGATTCCAGCAATTGTAAATAACGCTGCCTTGAACATTGGGTCCCAGTATCTGTTTGAGTTGATTTCTTTGAATTGTTTCTAGGTATCATACTAGTTACTTCTCCCGTTTCTGTGACAAAAATGCCTGACAAGAGCAACTTAAGGAAGAAAAGGGGTGGTTTTTCCTCACCCACTGGGAGCGCAGTCTGTCCTACAAAGGAAGGCAGGGAAGTCCTCGTTGTAGTGGCAGGAGTGTGAAGAGCTGGTCATGTGTCCACACTCAGGAAGCTAAGCCAGATGAATGCTGGTGCTTAGCTTGCTCTCTCTTCCTTTTCCTTCTCATTCATCTTGAGACCCTAGACCATGGAAGAACACCACCCACATTTCCTCAGTTAAGCCTCTCTGGAAGCACACACACAGAGAAATGTGTCTCCTAGGTAATTCCAGATGCAGTAAGTTGACATTGAAGATTAACCGTCATAGGTGTTAGAGAGAAACAGAGTCACTAGATCATGGAACAAATGTGTCTTGGCATCAGGAGCTCTCAGCAATGTACAGGCTTCAGTTTCTCCACATCCTCACCAGCAGTTGCGATGTCCCCATTTCTGTTTTTGTTTTGTTTGTTGGTGTGGTTGTTTAATACAATCCTAATAGGTATTGGTGGCCCCTCGCTTGTGGGCCTTTGAAGTTCAGGCAAAGGGGTGAGAACACTGTGTGCTGGTAGCGGTGGGAAGGATTGGGGGCTGCATTTAAAGTTGCTGAGACATGCTCCTAAGGAATGGCAGGGTTTAAAGGGAACTCAGAGATGTTCAACACAATGGCTGCCCATCAGGAGCCTCTGGTGTATGCTTTTTAGATTCCAGTAGTTGGGCCAGGAAGTAACTGGGCTCAATCAATAAAATGCAAAGATTTGAATTTGATCCTCAGAACCCAAATAAAAAAGCCAAGCATAGTGGTACCCACTCTCCAAACTGGGGAGAATGAGGCAGGAGGATCCCTGGGGTTCACTGGCCAGCCATCCCAGCCTGCTTGGTGAGTTCCAGGCCAGTCAAAGACCCAGTCTTAAAATGAAACTGGAAAAGGAACCCCAGAGGTTACATCCTAGCCTACATACACACATACCTGTATATACATGTACATATGTGCACACACACATACAAACATAAGTAAATAAATGAACAAACAAACAAATTCCTATGGTAGTCCCCGACTCCAGGCATTCTGATGCTGCTGTCCCAGAGTGCATAGCGCATTGGTGTTGTGTTTACAAGTTCCCCCAGGAGTGTAATGTGCAGCCAGCAGTAATTCTGGATTCTTCAGACAAGGAGGGGCTGGCCTAACACTAAGGTGCCAAGCTTCCTTGTCTATCAGAGCTGTGCTCCATACATTCGCCTTTAGCAAGATCACAGACTCAGCAGAATTTGTATCAGGTACATATGCAGGTTTCTCTGTGTTCTGGGAAAAGTATGACCTCACACTTCTGGAGAACCAAGGGTTAGAGCCATGTCCTGTCTTCATTGTGTTGGGATGGGTGGTATCCCATGGCTATGGCAGATTTCTAGGTGCACTGGTTGTACTGAGTGGGTGGTGGATGTCATGTCAGCAGCAAGCTGACTGATGAACTCACACCTGTCATAACGAACCCATACCTGCAGTAACATCAGCAATCATTCATGAGGTCAGAGCCCTCCCCGTTGACCTTAAAGGTCCTATCACCCAGCACTCTTGCCTTAGGGGTTACATTTCTAAAATGTGAACCTTGAGGTTACACTCAAACCATAGAGACTGTAAAACCATGAAGAAGGGAAACCAGTGTATGACTGCCCTAGAGATGGCAGATGAACTTAAGAATTATCTGGAAGTTTCACATCAAGGGCAAAGAATACTTTAAATCCTTCCCAGAATTCTTTAGTTCCTAAAAGACATTTTTCTGACTTGATAGAGATTTTCACATCTTCTTCTATTAGAAGTCAGGCCATCCTAACTCCAGGAAGTCTAGCCCCTGGTGGCCTATCTTGTAGGATGCAGGATGTAGCTGTTCCAGTATTCGGCTTCCTGGTGTGCAGAGAAGCTCTAAGAGTGTATGTGAGTAGTCTGCTGGCAGCCTTCCCTGGGGGTAGGGAAAGAAGATTCTACATCTCCCCACAATGCCTTTTGGGAATTACTCATCCAAAAAGTATTGAGGAACAGGCAGTGTAGGACCAGGCACATTGAGCTTAACCCTTGCCAAGAAACGCCATGCTTGCATTTCACATCCGGCCCTCCTGAGTATTCTTTCTCTCTTTGGTGTGAATGGAGTCCTGTGTTGGGAACAACTATAAATAAGGTCCTGTATGTTAAGCAAAGAAAGGCACTAAATTTTAAACAGCCATACAGATGAAAGGAAAGTAAAAAACCCGGATGTTTGGAAGGATGGGCAGTTTAAAAGGGGGCAGATTGATTTCATCACAGGACCAGGAGGCATGGGCAACAGATAACTTTGGGTGATTGGTGGAAAACAGTGAGGAGATTTCAGTGAGAGTCTATTTATGATGGCTGTCATTGATTGAGCGTGTGGATTTTGCCAGGCTTTGTACAAATGAATTTCTCCCTAATTTATCAGCAGAGATATTGCTTATAAAATTACATGTTGGCTAAATAATTATCTCCTTAAAACAGGGCAAATGCATGCTTTCAAGTCAAATAAAAACTACATTAAGAGGAAAAGAAAAAAAAGATTATGTAGGCAAATGGGAGTAAAACTAAATCTACCCTTTCCTCCTTGACCTTACACCAGAGTCTGCCATGTCCTTATCCTTAAACCATATCCTATTCTTGAGCAACTGCTGGGGTCCTTCCTCATCAGTAGTAACCACACATGATGGGACACACCAGCAATCCCAGCACTTGTGGAAATAAGGAGAACTAGGTCAGCCTAAGCTGACAGGAGAAACTGTCTTTTAAAAAAAGTGTGTGTGTGTATATGTGTGTGTGTGTGTGTATGAATCACATCAACATCATCTTCCTGTCATTAATAGCATTGATATCATTAACAGCAATAATGTTAACATTTTATGTCGATATTCTGTAAAGAAAAGCTTCATGAGCTCTACAGGAAGTTGCATTACAGGGAACAGGACATTGTCATGAGCTGAGTACGGCAGGGTCACTTCCTCCCCTGTTCTGACAATGCTGTCCTGATCAGTTGTCTCCTTGTTCCAACTGTCTTGGGGTGGAGGCCACGTCGAGGGCCGCCTTCCCCTCTCCTTAAAGCAGTTTGCAATAGACCAGAGGGAGAAGCCTGAAGTTCATGGCTAGTCCCAGCCATCCAGCCCAAGTGGTGGCTCACCAGCCATGCAGGCGCCTTGGGAAGCTGCTCTGGCATGAAGGACACTGGAGAGCTAAAGGGGTTTCGCTTTGGCACTGAAACCAGGAAAGGTCTTGACAGAAAGGCATTTCCAGCTTTTCTCAAAAACTCCGACTCAATTTCTGCTGGACAGTCCTCTTGGGACCTGTTTGGATCCAGATGGTCATTTTTCCTGTCTTGAGCCTTTCCAGGAATTCCAGGGCGGGCAGGCAGCCAGAGCACACTGGTCACGCTGAGCTGCAGCCACGTTCTCCATGTGAGCAGCTTCTGAGGATGTCTCGGGCCAGCTATCAGCCTCATCCCCTCCATCCTGGTCCAGACTCGTGTTCCCGGGCTCATGAGAAATCAGGGACAGGTGTGGTGGACCCACATCACAGGACAGCTGTTGAGATGTTTCCAGGCACCCCCCAGTGCCCTCTGTTACCACATGGACCAAAATGGCATTGGAAAAAGGACAGCTTTACCCAAACCTTGGTGAAGGCTATTCCTCCATCATGCTGACACTTAGCAGCAAATAGTACAGCCCACGGAAGGACAAGTGGGTACAAGTGGGGCAAGATTTAGCTACCTGCCAAGCAGGGACATCAAGACAAGGCAGCCAGCACACCAATTGATTATCCAGTACCAAATGGTCAGCCCCGAAAACATATGTACAAGTAACATCATACTGACTGAGCAGGTTATATTTGGAATATATATGTATTATACGTACGGATATACGCAAGCAGTAACTGTTGATGAGAAAAAAACAGGTCATACATTTGAAAGAGAGCAAGGAGTATATGAGAAGATTTCGAGGGAGGAAAGGGAAGAGAGAAATGTTGTAATTATTTTAAAGTCTCAAAAAGAAAACAGAAAAAGAGGACGAGACAGCCAGAGCATCTGAGGACCGCTCCCCCTCCCCATGGCTGGCCATCCTAAAGGCTTTTAATCAGAGGACCACTCTGCCATGAACTCAGCTTCTCTTAGCCTCTGTGAACCCAAATGGGACTTGCGCTATTCTGAGAGGCTTTAAATGTTTTAGTCAGGCCTTTGTTTTCCTTCTATGTTGTTTTGTTGTTTTAGGGGTTTGTTGTTGTTTTAAGATAGCTCTACAGCCTCCATTTCCACGATGTGTGTGCCAGCACACTTGGCTTGAGTCTGCTTTTTCTGACACACACAGAGCTCGCCTAGAAGGCATGTTGATACTCACAATTCTTAGTGTCCCACCAGGGCAGGAGGTGCGGTCTCAGCTCTGTTGTGACCCGAGTGGCACTGAGGTTGGGTGCTGGGTCTGGGACACCACCATCCCTGTTGCTTGCCTATGAAAGACAGCCTGATATATCCTCTTTGTCACCCGACCATGACATTTGCCACAAAATCTAAAGTCCTTGATTAGTGCTCATATTGTGCAAGGTTTACTTGAACATCCTCACCCCACACAGCGATGGGGACCACTCTTTGCCATCACAATGACATCACAGCGTGTTTGCAGTATGCGACTGTGTCATACATGACCACTGGGTGGGGGATTTCCAAACCTTGTATGACGGCACACATCCCAGCACTCAGAAGGCAGAGGCAGGAGAATCAGAAACTCAAGGTCATGCTCAGCTTCACTGTGTATTTGAAGGCCAACCTGGGCTACTTGAGATCCTGTCTCAAAAAAAAAAAAAAATCGTAGCTCCTTCATTTAAACCATTCTTAAGGCAGAGCTCTCCAACTAAGCTAATTGAGCTATTAAAACCAAGGGCAGGCGTTTATGTCTATTCTCATTAATCTTAATTTTCTTGGTTCTATGCCATCACTTCCAGCCTCTGATGATATATTTGCATATTAATCACAACATACTAAATATCCCTTCCAGCCTTCTGCTACCTCTAAAGATGATAACCAAAACACTAATAAAATGTTTAATAGAGCAGACAGAAAATAGAGGTGAGACCTGTCCTGGGCCCCATGCTGACACTGAGCAGCGGAAGTCCACTGAATAGTTCAAAACAAAGTAAGGATTTGGTGAGTGAATAAGTGATAGACTTCCTTTGAGGCTAGCCTAATCAGTCAGCCATGAAGGAGTCTAATTATGCCTGCTGTCTCCTTCCTGGATCCTCCAAGGATCCTGAGGTTAGGCACCTTTTTCAAAGTTAACCAAATTGGAGGTCGTCTGCCAGCTTAGCACACAGTTTCCTCTGGTGATAGTCCTATGGGAAGGATATCGGTGAGTGAGGACCTCAAGACTTCTCGCTGTGTCCTAGTGACCCTGCCATTATGTCAAATGTTTCATTTCTTAGTGTGGTTTAGTAGCCTTTATCTGAAGTGTTCAGGACAAGAAGCATTCTGCATTCAGTATTTTCTCAGTTTTAAATATTCGTACTTATAAAATGAAATGTTAAGAATGGGACCCAAACTTGTGTTCCCGCTTTACCAATGGTGACATCTTCATTTTATTTAATATTTTTAGTGACCCTACCTTCTGACTCTAGTCTGCCCTGTCAGGCCAGTGGTGGAATTCCCCACTGTGTCATGTGGCTGCTCACAGACTTGGGGACTTGGGGAGCATTTTGCGTTTCAGATTTGCAGGTTAGGGATGCTGAACCTGCCCCACCCCTGGTGAGCCATCTGTATTTCCTCCCGTTTGTGCAAGTCGGGGCCCGCAGCTCACTCAAACTGAGAATCTAGGGACTGGGTGTGCAGTAACAGCATCTCCCCTCTTTCCTCGCCCCTGAAATGTGTTTTTAAGACCGTCTGTGCCACATTCTAGAAGTGCCTTCTTAAAATCAGTGACCATCTATCCTCCCATCTCCAGCACAGAAGGATCGTGTTCTGTCGCTCCTCAGCCAGAACAGTAGGAAGAAAATGGAACCATATTTGAGCAAAAACATGATTGAGTCCTGTGTAGAACGTGTAATAGCCTAAAGGCATGTCCAACCTACAGACTGAGTGTGCCCCTAAACCTATGAATGTAGCTGATACAAAACTGTAAACACCATTAGTGTTTTTGTTTTTTTTGTTTGTTTTGGTTTTTTTTGTTTTTGTTTATTTTTGGCAGGGGAGGAGGAAATTTTGTGGGGAAAAAATATCACTGAGCAATTCTGAAGCATGGACTTTGTAGATGACAGTGCTGTGTCACAATGTCAAACAGCTAGATACCCCTACCAATTTAAATCATGTTTCTGTATAGATTTTAAGAGAGAATAGTGTGTGTGTGTGTGTGTGTGTGTGTGTGTGTGTGTGTGAAAAGAAGAAAGTGTTAATATTTTCGTGGAAGAAAGAGGCAGTAAGAAGGAGGGAGAGAAGGGTAGAAGGCAAAAATTGATCAAAATATGATATGTATGTAATGAAAATGTCACAGTGAACCCCATTACACAGTAGCATGGCATGGTGCCCCCTAGTGGTTTAGTGAAAATTCAGCCGGATCCAGTACCACTCTGGAAGATACAGACAGTACTGAGAGCTAACAGAACAGGGAGATTCATCACCTCCAATTAGAGCGTCCTGTCTTCTCTGTGGTAAACACTCCCACGTTTAGGAGAATGTCAGGAGAAGTGACAACTTGGGAGCCTTGGTCAGGACCATCTCTTGAGCCCAGACAGCACAGCAAGATCCCCCGTCTGTTAAATCTGTTACTCTAAGCAGAAAGAAAGCTCAGTGGGTAAAGGCATTACCACCAAGCCTGACAACCTGAGTTCGATTCCCCAGGACCCCACAAGGAAAGAGAAAACCAGCTCTTCAGTATTGTCTGATTGCCACATGCATGCTGTGCAATAATAATAATAATAATAATAATAATAATAATAATAATGAATGTCTTAATTATAAAATTTTCAAATATCAAAAAAAAAAGATTCGTGTCAGTTCAGCCTGAGACACTCCTGCATCTTCCTTGTTTTACAAAGCCCATCTCTAGCATAGAGTCTACTGTTTGCCAATAGATAATTTTTCAGAGTAAACCTGAATTCGTCAGCATTGATACATCATACCATGAGTTAGATCTAAGTGGTAGAGTGCTTGCCTGGCATTCGCAAGGTGCTGGGTGTGATCCTCGGTACTAAAAATAGATATTTGATGTATCCTGCTAGTTCATTAGCTGACGCTCAGCCCCGTTAGTGTTCAGGGCTGAAGAGCCAGCCAGCCTCTATCAAATAAGTGGTATAAATAAGCCCCTGTAGCTCTGAGAACCAAGTCAACCTTCATGGGAGCTCCTGGTTTGCATACTACAGTCACCAGCTCAGGCAGTTTTCTGTTTGCCTGTTGCTAATGGCACTTCCTGAATGTGTTTGACATTTTACTTGGCTTTGAAAGGACTTTCCTGCCCCCTGCGTTTTCTTCCCTCAAGCTGCCTTGAGCTAATTAACCTATTCCCTCGCTGGCTGGCCCTACTACGGTATGCAAATGCTCTCATTTCCGATTCTGACATATCACTCTTGCCTGCACATCCCTAATGAAATCCTGTGGCGTTTTATGGGGCAGTGCACCTGGGCCGCCAGCAGAGGCCGCACGGAGCAGTTCTCTGAGTAGACCACAGCAATGATTTAAGTTCCCTTGCCAGCTGGTATAAGAAAGTGGAAACGGGGCTAGAAAGGTGGGTAGCTCGGTAGTTAAGAGCACTGGTTGGCTGCTCTTTGCAGAGGACCCATATTTCAGACAGCAAAACGTAACAACGCTTTTGATAGTTTGGGGTTTGATTTGAGGCTGTCCTTGCAGTGGACTTGTGAACACTGGGTGTAGATGATGCTCTGTGCTCTAAATAAGAGAGAGTCATGCCGAATAAAGATAATTTGAAACACGATTCCTTACCTACTTTGGGGCTTTTCTACATTGTTGGGTACATGCTATTTTTAATTTCTTCAGCATGAATAACTTCAGTCTTTTACTTGTGTAATGGCTGTCTTGTGAGTGTGTTTTATTGAAGTAACTTTTCTTACTGAAATAACTGGTGTTCAGACACCTCCACTTTATTGTCTATACCTGAGCGATCTTAGTTTCTGTCTACCTGATCAAACTCAGGAGGGAGGGGCGGCTTCTTGTGTCATTTATCGCTTCGCTGTGGTATTTCTTGGTGATGTTGAAACAAAACAAATAGGAGCTATTAAACCACTGCTACCCCCACTGGAGTCGAAAACCAGGTGAAAAGTCTAAAGTGGGGTGGGAAGGCTGGCTCAGTGAGTAAAGCGTTTACCACACAAGCGTGAGACCTGAGTTCAGATCCCCAGAACCCATGTAAAAGCCAAACAATGTGCCACATGTCTGTGATCCCAGCACTCCTATGACAGGATAGATTCTGGATAAAAGAGAATCCTTGGAAGCTCACAGGCCAGCTGGCCTGGCTTACCCAGTAGTGATGAGACCCCCATCTCAAGCAAAGTGGAAGGTGAGAACTGATCCCTAAAGTTGTCCTTTGACCTCTGCATGCACACTGTGACATGCTCTGTCTCTCTCTGTCTCTGTCTTTCTCTCTCTCTTACACACACACACACACACACACACACACACACACACACTCACACACACACTGATGAGAACAGTCTAGAGTTGAGTGATACAGGGAGGAGGAAGAGAGCAAAGGGTTCTGTTGTGTTGTGGGTCTTGCTGTTGGGACACTACTTGAATTGCTGAAGATTGGGAGCTTACAGTATGAGTTTGGTTTTTATTTGGGAAAGACTTATAGTTTTTGTTTTGTTAGTTTGCTTTGATTTTGTTTGCTTGCTTGCTTGCTTGCTTGTTTACTTTTTTTCCCCTCCTTTTAGACAGGATCTTTCTTTGTAACCCAAGCTGGCCTGGAACTCATTATTTAGCTCAAGCTGGTTTACAATGTCCCAATCTTACTGCATCTGCCTCCCAAGGACTGAGATTACAGCACTCATTACCACACCCAGTTTGGGGAGCTGTTTTGAAGTCAGATCACAGGCAAGAGAATCTAAGGAGGAAATGCATTCAGGGTCCAACCCCAGAAGTGCAGCTCCCAAATCAGAGCCTTGGATGTTGCTTTCCCTCTGCAGCTTCTCCCTTTGGACAGCATCCTTACCTACTGCTGCTAGCGTGCTTCACATCGGTCACCTTGAACATCTACTCATGCCAGGTGGACTCTGTTCACACGATGGTGGTGATGCAGAATTCAGAGTCTCTGTGAGACTGAGACAGGATGGCTCCACAAGAGTTCCTTGTGTCACTACATGGCTGGCTTTGGACACATAGGTGTGATTTGTCTGGCAAATATCTCATCCCCTGCTCTGGGTGAACTGGAACCTGCTGGGGGAAGAGGAGGAGATGATAGGGAGAGTGTATTCAAAGACAGACTCGGAAGGGAAAAGATATGGACGAAGCAAGTGCTCTACTCTAATTAAGGAAACTTCCAAAGTCTTGGCTTTATTTCATTTACATATTTGTGTATTTATGCATCTTTTTTATGAGATAGCATCTGATATGTAGCCCAGGAAAGCCTCAAGTTTGTGGTCATCCTCCTGCCTCAGCCTTCAAAGTGCTGGGATTACAAGCATGAGCCACCATGTCAGGCTTAATCTTATAGATTGTGTTTTGTTGTTTTCTTTTTTTAACTAAAATTATTTTTGTAACAAAAATTTCTTAGTGTTACCCTGTAAGTTGCTGTACTTGGAATTCTCTTGAGACTTACAGTGAGCAGAATTATTTTGGACTGCTGCTGTTGAATTGGGATACATGGGTGTGTATGTGGGAGGTGCTGTTAGGAAGGGGGTACCACCCGATTGAGAATAGCACGACACCAGGTGAAATTTTAAGAGTATTGGTTCTGGCATCTGAAGATGAAGAAATAGCCTGAAGACCAGGCATCTCTCTTCCAAATCTGCATCTTCCCAAGCTCAGCTCTTGGGATCTCATTTGACTGAGATAAAGTTGCTCAGGTGTGATGATATATTGTGTACCCCAGTAAAGCTTGCCAGAGGATCAGAGGACAGATCCAGCCACTAGATTAGACATAGAGGCCAGACAGTGTGGTGGCACACACGCTTAATCCTATCACTCGGGAGGCAGACAGATCTCTGTGAGTTCAAGGCCACACTGGAAACAGAGCCAGGCAGTGGTGGGACACACCTTTAATCCCAGTACTGGGAAGCACACATGCCTTTAATCCCAGCACTAGGAAGGAAGGAAGATGGCAGAGCACAGAAAGGTATATAATGTGTGAGTAAACAGGAAGTCTCTCTCTTGAGGCTGAGGATTTTGTAGAGGTAAGAATGTGGCTGGCTTGTTCTGTTTCTCTGATCTTTCAGCTTTCACCACAATATCTGGCTCCGGTTTTTGTTTTTATTTTTTATTAATAAGACCTTTTAAGATTCGTGTTACACTCAGGTGATGAGTAGCACCAACTTTTTTGTGAAAGAAATTTCCAAATGCATCATCTACAAAAAACAGGCAGAGTGCCATATACCTGTGATCCCAGCCCTAGGGAGGCTGAGACAGGAGGGTCATGAGTTCAAGACCAGCCTCCATTACACAGCCAATTTGAGGCCAGCCGGAGCAACAAGAGACCCCATATGAAAAAGAAAAATTGATTATCTACCCCCACCAAGAAGAAGAAAAAAGGTGGAAATAGAGAGAAAGTGTGGAGAAATGTTTGATCTGCCTACTCTATTTTATTAAGAAAGTACATCTGGGCTGGAGAGATGGCTGGTGGTCAAGAGTTTACTGTTCTTGTAGGGGACCCAGGCTCAGGTCCCAGCACCAACATGGTGGTTTAAAACTGCCCATAACTCCAGCACCAGGGGATCCAATGCCCTCTTCGGGCCTCTGTGGGCACTGGCGCACACACACACACACACACACACACACACACACACACACACACAAATATATATAAAAATAAATAAATCATAAGCAAATAAGCAAATGTTTAAGAAAAGTGCACCCTTAAACTTACATATTATCTTGATTCTTATTAGCTCATTAGCCTAGCTATATTTTAATCTATTTTAACAGTTGGGCTATAATCTACTTTTGGAATTCCAACTGAATCCAGGGGCTCCTCTTAACCTTGTTGGTAATAATGGTTTTGGTTGGCGAGTAGGTTGATTGGTTGGTTTGGCTTGATGGAGTTTTTCCTCCAGAGCTGATGTTTTGATTTTCTTCTTCCCCCTTCTCTCTTTCCTGTCCCCATCACCCCACCCCTGGTCTCTTCCCCTTCTCAGAATCCGCAGCTGCTACTGCCAGCCTAGCGAACCCACGGGGAGATGATTCCTCATGAAGGGCCTGGATCCCCTACAGAAATCCAATGTGACTCTCTGTTTATCAGACTAAAGCCAGAGCCAGCCAGCCAGTGAAACAGCCACCGTGGAGGGGGGACGGCGAAAAATGAAATCCAACCAAGAGCGGAGCAATGAATGCCTGCCTCCCAAGAAACGTGAGATCCCCGCCACCAGCCGGCCCTCGGAGGAGAAGGCCACTGCTCTGCCCAGCGACAACCACTGCGTGGAGGGTGTGGCGTGGCTCCCCAGCACCCCTGGCAGCCGCGGCCATGGGGGTGGGCGGCATGGGCCAGCAGGGACTTCCGGGGAGCTTGGTTTACAAGGAATGGGTTTACATAAAGCACTGTCCGCAGGGCTGGACTACTCCCCACCTAGTGCCCCCCGGTCGGTCCCCACAGCCACCACGCTGCCCACGGTGTACCCTCCTCCTCCGTCAGGGACCCCGGTGTCTCCCGTGCAGTACGCCCACCTGTCACACACCTTCCAGTTCATTGGGTCCTCCCAATACAGTGGGCCCTATGCTGGCTTTATCCCTTCCCAGCTAATCTCCCCATCAGGCAACCCGGTCACCAGTGCGGTGGCCTCAGCTGCAGGGGCCACCACTCCATCACAGCGTTCCCAGCTGGAGGCCTATTCCACCCTGCTGGCCAACATGGGCAGTCTGAGCCAGGCACCAGGACATAAGGTTGAGCCCCCACCGCAGCAGCACCTCAGCAGGGCTGCGGGCCTAGTCACCCCGGGGTCCCCTCCACCCACCCAGCAGAACCAATACATTCATATTTCCAGCTCTCCACAGAGCTCCGGGCGGGCAGCATCTCCTCCACCCATCCCGGTCCACCTCCACCCCCATCAGACGATGATCCCGCACACACTCACCCTGGGGCCCTCGTCTCAGGTGGTCGTGCAATACAGCGATGCTGGAGGCCACTTTGTTCCTCGGGAGTCCACCAAAAAGGCAGAAAGCAGCAGGTTGCAGCAAGCTATGCAGGCCAAGGAGGTCCTGAATGGGGAGATGGAGAAGAGCCGGAGGTATGCGGCACCATCCTCTGTGGAGCTGAGCCTGGGAAAGGCAAGCGGCAAATCAGTGCCTCATCCCTATGACTCCAGGCATGTGGTGGTCCACCCGAGCCCAGCAGACTACAGCAGTCGTGACACCTCTGGGGTCCGCGGGTCCGTGATGGTCCTGCCCAACAGCAACACACCCTCAGCCGACCTGGAGGCACAGCAGGCCACACATCGAGAGGCCTCCCCATCCACCCTCAATGACAAGAGCGGCCTGCACTTAGGGAAGCCCAGCCACAGATCCTATGCACTGTCGCCCCACACGGTCATTCAGACCACACACAGTGCATCGGAGCCTCTCCCGGTGGGCCTACCAGCCACGGCCTTCTATGCGGGGACTCAGCCTCCTGTCATCGGCTACCTGAGTGGCCAGCAGCAAGCAATCACCTACGCCGGCAGTCTGCCTCAGCACCTGGTGATCCCAGGCACCCAGCCTCTGCTCATCCCAGTGGGCAGCCCTGACATGGATACGCCTGGGGCAGCCTCGGCCATAGTCACGTCGTCACCCCAGTTTGCTGCCGTGCCTCACACGTTTGTCACCACCGCCCTGCCCAAGAGCGAGAACTTCAACCCTGAGGCCCTGGTCACTCAGGCCGCCTACCCAGCCATGGTGCAGGCCCAGATCCACCTGCCAGTGGTACAGTCGGTGGCATCCCCTGCCACGGCGCCACCCACGCTGCCACCATATTTCATGAAAGGCTCGATCATCCAACTGGCCAACGGGGAGCTGAAAAAGGTGGAGGACCTGAAGACGGAGGACTTCATCCAAAGCGCAGAGATTAGCAATGACCTCAAGATCGACTCCAGCACAGTGGAGAGGATTGAGGACAGTCACAGCCCCGGTGTGGCCGTTATACAATTTGCCGTTGGTGAACATCGAGCCCAGGTAACTCTCACCAGGGTCATACAGGTAGGGGGCCCCTACCCCCATTCTGTCATCTCCTGGCAAGGTAATTGCTTCTGGCAGGTAGGGTTCCCATTGGTACCCGGTACTATAAGGGAAGGGGGTAGTGCTTATAGTGACTCAGGAGAAAGGAAACTGAGACAAATTGCCCTCCAGATGAGCTTTGTTAGGAAAGCTAGGGCATCGTGGCTGTAGGCAGCCAGCCATGCTGGAGCCCTCTGGAGAGAGACAGACCCTTCAGTGCTGAAGAAGAGCTTCCTTAAGAGAAAGCCACCACAGATACTGTGATGGGTCCTGAAGACGCGTCATGGGGTGGAGTTCTTGTCATTAGGGTTTTAGGGGGTGGGGTAGTTTAATGCCATGTGACCTAAACTACGTGCCAAAAGTCACAAAGTAGGAAAACACAGATACCCAGTATGTCTTCAACTTCCCAATAGCTAAAGGTGCCTGTGACCCTCTGATCCTCCTGCCTCCATCTCCATCTGGGATTACAGGCATATGCCACCATACCCAGTGTCATTCGGTACTGGAAGTTGAACCCAGGGCCTCATGCCTGCTACAAGGACTTTACCAATTGAGCTACATCTCAGCCTCCTTTCCAGAATCTTAAATCATCTTCGAGCATGTACTCCAGGGCCTATTTATGTGGAACAGGAGCTTTACTGACCACATCGCTGAGAGTCAGCCAGGCTTGTCTCCATCCAGGCACATCCCCTGAAAGACCAGAGGTGGGATCTTGCTCAAAGTCATAGGCCCTGCTTCCCTGAAACCTTTTAACCTAGCATGGTCTTTGTGGATAGAGACCATTGTCATTCAGTATTTCGTAAGGGCTGAAAAAGTTTTCTGGAAAGTTCTGATTCTGAGAAGATGATAGTGTATTTATTTAAAGTGTTATATGTGGCTGTTGCTCACTTCCAGTGTGAAATAATGTCAGCAGAATGGACTCTCAGGCCCTAGGCAAACCATGGAAATAGACCAGAGTGTGTTCTTCCTCATAGTTTTAGTCCTTAGAACATGATTATGACCAGAGGCAATCAGGCAAAATGTTGGTTTGTTTATTTGTTTCACTGCTGGTAATTGAACCCAGGGCCTCATGCCTGCGAGGTGAGCACTCTACCACTGAGCTATGTTCCCAGTCCAGTTTTGAAAATGATATTCTCTTCTGAGTAGCATCTTTCAGCTGGAGAATAAATTCAGCCACTGTAGACTGGGGATTGCACACCCAGGTCCAAACAGACCAACAAGCCCAAGACTTAAGCCCACAGCCCTCTTCAGCCTGGAGAGGCAACAATCTTTGTTTGCCTCGGCTCACAACTCTGCAAAATTAATATGCAAGCCATGGAGAGACCGGCTTCCCTGTGAAGTCAGACCCTGCTTCTCTCTCCTCCCCACAGCCTAGCAGCAGGGGTTCTAGCATCGTGATGAGCAGACAGGATGTCCCTTTCTCTCCTGGGATGGATAGCGCGATTGCAAAGCCAGACAAGAGGCCTGTGGTCTGCTAAAGAGACTGCCTGGGTTTCAGGCCATTGAAATAAAAGTGCAAGGCTCAGACCCAACCAGTGATTTGTGGCTTTCTTCCAGAAGCCTATCAGAGATTGGCTGACATCATCTCGGAGGAAATGCTTGACAAGCAGTACTTGCACAGTAGCAGGTCTCGAATCATAGAGTCGGAGGAGAGAGAGCAGGGGAGTCTGGGGAGGGAGAGAGAATGGCAGCAGACGTAATAATGGAGCTCGCGTGGGCTGCCCTACCTCTCAGGTAGTTCTCGGAGGACCGTGCTCCCCAGCCTGGGCAGATGCCCAGGTCTCTGCAACTGGTTGGATAAAGCTGACACCGGCACCCACGGGGAAATGTAGAAATAAGCAAATGGCTGGATTTGAAGAGCAAAATCACAAATTCAGTCAGGGAACTTGTGGGAGAAAGATGGTTTTTCCCTAGGATAAAAATAGCTATGTGGCCCTGGGTGCAAATCCTTCATGAGCAGCAAGCCACAAGAATGGCTGGCTTCAGACAACCTCCACGGTCCTTCCCAGAGAATACTGAGGGGTGGTGTGGAAAGCCAGAAGCCCAGCTGTGCATGTGTGTGTGGCAAGTGACTTTCCCCAGTTCCTGGCCAGCTGGTGTCCTCTCTTCTCTGAAACAGACTAACCTAAGGATGCTGTCCACAGACGACCTTCTGGGCTTGGAGGGCTTGCTTTGGTTTCTCACTGTTGTTTTAGATTTTTCAGTTGTGTGTGTATCTATGTCAATGGGGTGTGTATATGTGTGTCTATGATGTGTGTGTGTGTTTGTCTATGGTGTGTATGTGTGTGCACATATGTGTTTGACTATGGAGTGTATATGTGTGTCCATAGTGTGTGAGTGAGTATGTGTGTGAGTGTGTGTATGTGTGTGTGTGAGTGTGAGTGAGTGTGTGACAGTGTGTGTGTGAGTGTGTGTGTGTGTGTGTGTGTGTGTGTGTGTTGGAATCTAGTTCCTTCTACATCACCAGTCAAGAGCTGTACCACTAAAGCTCTCTCCCCTTCACCCTTCTTGCCTGTTTTTTTGTTTTGTTTTGTTTCGTTTTGTTTTGTTTTGTGTTTCTTTTAAGTCTGCTTTTCTATCTTCCAGAACAAACTTGGTTGTTTTTATTTGCCTCAGTAACCAAAAGTTAAAAGTATACTCAGGGGAGCTCTTACTGACTTCCAGCTAGCCAGCATATGCATAGAGTAGGAACTGAGGCAGGGATCTATGTTGGTGACTGTGTGTGTGTGTGTGTGTGTATGTGTGTGTGTGTGTGTGTGTGTGTGTGTGTGTGTGTTGTAGGTGCTAAAGCCCATGCTGTTGGGTGTCTACCTCTTCACCTCCCTTCCTTTCTACCTTTAGATGGGGACTCTTACCTTTAGGCTAGGCTGACTGGCCAGCAAGTCTCAGAAAGCTGTCTGCTCTCCAATGCTGGAGTTACAGGCACACACAGCCACCCTGGATTTTGATGTGGGTGTTGGGGATTCAAACTCAGGTCCTTCTGTTTGCATGGCAAGTGCCCTTACCCACTAAGCCATGTTCCCAGACCCATGGGTGACTATTTTTAAGAAGCTGAATCCTAACTGCTCTTGTGGAAAGATGCCTCCAAGGTTGTCTCTGTCTGGCATTCACATGAGGTAGTAGGACTCTGGGAAAATGCTGTTCTGTGTTTGTTACCACCATCTCTGTGGCTTTGCCATACACTGCACTCTTCTCCCCTTGTAGAATAGTGCCATGGGGAAAGCTAGAAGCATTATCCCCATCACTGTGTTTGCTGAGGGAAGCAAGCCTCTTTCCTCTTTAGGTAGCACGTTCCACAAAGGCAGGGACAGGGGTCCTGCTCTTGCTGTGCCTTGGTTCAGCCTGGGAGCCTCACAGGACAACTGCGCTTCCTTTGGGCTCACTCCCAAATGTAACCTACTTAATGTTCTCCAAGTATGAAGCTATAAAGCCTTGGGCATGTCTCAACTATGGGCTGCAGAGTAAAGCATGGTCTTTTAGAAAAGGAAAAGGAAAAGAAATGAATATTATGGTATGGTTGGTTAGGAAGCAAATTATCTGCTGGGAAAATACATCAATAGACACCTCAAGTAAAAAAAAAAAGACTCTGTCTTACTCTGCCCTCCACATCTAGCAGCCCTGGCACCTGGCACCCTGTTCCCTGTACTGTAGGTGCCTTTAACCCTGAGAAAGAGGAGGTTGGCTGACTAAGAGAAAATGCAGCATCTTATGCTCTAAAAAGAATGAATGGGAAGACTGGCAGTCTCCTCACCCCTAGTCAGAAAGCTGTCTTCCTCAGTGAACGCAGCAAGCTGCTCTGAGCATGCCTGTGTCCTTGTTGTCTGCTCCTGTGCAGAGGACAACCGCTATTCCCACTTCTACTAGGCAATCTAAGTAGACACAAGCTAGCCTGCATGAACATGTGCATCCAGCCATCAGTTGGCGCTGGATGTGCGAGGACTGGGGGCCCACCCCTCCAGATCAGCAGGAGCACCCGTGTACAAAATAAAGGATTTGTGAGTTGACAGCAGGATCACTACTGGGAGAGCTCCTGTATGAGAGTGCCCCACTGAGTGCCTTTGACTTCTGTCCTGCAGTGTCCCATTGGGAAAGCAGCCTGCCCACCTCTGTCCTATGCTCCTGGACATCAGCTTTTCCGGAGCACCCAGGATGTGCTCAGCGGCACCTTCATAAAGTGTTCCATCTGTAAAGTGCTCTAGCCTGACGCTTCCTTCTGGCTGTGCTCTCAACGCTGAGCTCCATGTTATTAGGGCTATCTCTCACTTCCCAGGTCCTCCTGAGGTGACTGCTTCCATTGCTTCCTTGGTGGCTCCTTAATATTCACTGCTGTTTTCTTCTCCCGGTGTGAGCAGGTGCACATGTTCCTATGGAAGGCTATGATGTTGTGCTCACTGTGTGTGCCCTGATGGCTTTTCTTTCATTCCACTATTTCTCAGTTTGACTGCTGGGGAATGTGAGTCACTGGTGGCAGTGTTTTAATGGATTAACTGGATCCTAAAAATAGTCCAGGCTCTCCAGCAAGCAGCAAACAAGCCTGAATAGTCAGTCCCTTAACTACTCAACAGTATCTACTGTTCAGTATGGTAGGAAAAAAAAAACCCAAATTCATCAAAGCATAGATGCTCAGTGGCCTGAGTAAAGACCATGTGCTAGGTATGTGGACCAGTTGTAGATAGGTAATTATCTCACTACCTCTCAGTTCTGATATCAAAAGGCTCCCTCTGGGAAACTGCATCAAACCACACTTGTTTGTATGTGTCTTTTGACCCATGTGATGGCACAGGACCATAGTCCTAGTTACCTGGGCAGGAGGATTGCTTGAGCCTGGAAATTTGAGAGGAGCCTAGGCATCACAGCAAGACCCATCTCAAAAACAAAACAGAAGAAATGTGTTGCTCTTCAAACTTTATGGGGTATAAGTGTCCTCTACTTCATGGTCTTATTCTTGATGACAGGTTGCTTTGGACCATAGTTATTATGGCTTGGCTTTATTTCATTTTGTCTTAAGGAGTCACCTAGACTGACCTTGAGCTCTTGACAGTTGCCCTGCCAGACTCCTGAGTGTCAAGACTTTATTGTTTAACGTTTTCTATTTAGAGACTGGGAGATAGCCTAGTTGAGCACACCTGAACTTGATCCCCAGAACCCACATAGAAAGTCAAGTGTGGTGAAATACCCTTGTGATCCCAGTGCTGGGAAGGCAGAGACAGGAAGATCCCTGAGGCTCACTGACTAGCTAGCCTAACCTACTCTAGTTCAAGACCAGTAAGAGACCCTGTCTCAATAAATAGATAGATGATTGATTGATAGATAGATGATAGATGGATAGATAGATGATAGATGGATAGATAGAGGATAGATGGATGGATAGATAGATGGTAGATAGATGATAGGTTGATAGATGATAGAGAGATAGATGATAGATTGATAGGTAGGTAGGTAGGTAGGTAGGTAGGTAGGTAGGTAGGTAGATAGATAGATAGATAGATAGATAGATAGATAGATAGATAGATAGATGGTAGAGCCTAAGGAATACCCAAGGTTGTTCTCTAGATTCTGTGTGTATTTAGAAGTTCTCTCTCTCTCTCTCTCTCTCTCTCTCTCTCTCTCTCTCTCTCTCTCTCACACACACACACACACACACACACACACACACACACACGTTTTCTTTATTGTTACAGTCTTGTACTGGGGACTGGTGAGATGGCTCAGCAGGTAAAGGCACTTGCCACACAGCCTGACAAGGGGAGTTCAGCCCCTAGAATTCACCGGGTAAAAGGAGAGAACCAACTCCCACAAGTTGTCCTCTGACTTCTGCACACACGCGTGTGTGCGCGCACACACACACACACACACACACACACGACAGAAAAATAGACAGACAGACAGGTAGATGTAAAAATAAGTTGACAAATATTTTTATTTATTTTTAAGTATGTTTGTATCCCATGTGTGAGTTTGTACATGTCAGTGCAATGCCCATAGAACCCAGAAGGAGCATTGAATGTCCCTGGAACTAGAATTGTAACTGACATAGGTGAGTCACCTCTCATAGGTGCTGGAAATCGAACTCAGGCCCTCTGGAAGAACAGTACATACTCTTGACCTTTGAACTGTATCTCTAGCCCCCAATTGGAAAACACAAAACCACAAACACACACAAAAAAAACCCTTGCACTGTGTATCAAATTTATTATAACTGAGCCAGTTATCAACAGGCTGTTATTGACTACAGCCACAGTTTGCATTAGAGTTTACTCTGCATTGTACCTTCTGTGAGTTTTAGTCAATGCAACAGGCCCCATAGCCAGCATTACAGTGCCATCCAGAATAGTTTAACCACTCTAAGTATCCTTTATGCTTTACATGTTTGCCCATCTCCCAGTGTCACACCTCAGAGCACTAAGAACCACCAGTCTTTACTGTGACTAGTTTTGTCCCTATCCAGAATGGCCCATAGTTGGGATCATGTAGGATGCCACCTGTCAGACTGGCTTCTTTCACTTAGCCAACATGCATCTGAGGTTTTCCTCCATGCTTTACTGAGGCTTTGATCACTCTTGGTTTTTGCTTCAATGCTAAATGTAATAAAGGTATTTTTATTGTTGTTTTGGGGCTTGTTTTGTTTTTTGAAGTACAGCATCACTGTGTAATCTAGGCTGTGAGCCCCCTGCTACAGCTTCACAATAGCTAGAATTGCATGCATGGGCTATCACAGCTGATTCTCTCTGTCTCTCTGTCTCTCTGTCTCTCTGTCTGTCTCTCTCTCTCTCTCTCTCTCCCTCTCTCTCTCTCTCTCTCTCTCTCTCTGTGTGTGTGTGTGTGTGTGTGTGTGTGTGCGCGCGCAAGCATTTGAATGTATGTACATGTTCCTGTCTGTCTGTCTTTGCTAGGGATTGAATCCAGGGCCTGATACATGCTCAGCAATCACTCTATCATCAAGCTATCTCTCCAGCCCATAATGTTAAGGCACATGGATGAGACAGAAACTATGTAAACATCAGCTGTCTGGTCACTTGTTGGGCAGTGTCCATCTTGGCCAACCATGAGCCTCCTGATGGGGCCTTCCCATTGGAGAGTACTGGGAGCCATTCCATGACCTGTGGTTTAGGGTTTGTGTTTGAAGGTGTCCCAGTGCAAGGATGTGGGTTTTCTGAGCAACCCCAAAATGCTTTCACCAAAGGCTGAGTCATGTGACTAGCTGCTTTAAATAGAATGTTCACAGATCCTTTCACACTTCACTGAAGAGCTTGATGGGTTTTATTAGTGATTTTCAAAAACTGAAATCAGTAGCTCCCTCTCTGCCCCTTCATCGGCACTGTGGAGTTCTCTGGCTTGTCTCACATTGGGAACCGAGTCCTGCAAATCCTTCTCGGAGGAAAAGAGCAGGCAGAAACTACAGGTAAAAAAGAATCTATGATCTCCCATCACAGGTAATCAGGAGTTCCCAGCTCAGTATTCTGACCCAAACAAAACAAGACTGACTTACTAAAAAGCAGTTTCTGAGAAACTCGATGGCTTCTAGCTCCAGGCAGAAGTTGTATGCAGGAGACAGTGTTAACGGGGTGAGGGAGGAGCGCTTGGTAAAGCAGATGCCCTTCACGTTTGTGAAAGCAGGGAGTCTCGGGAAGGAAGGAAAGAGACGCTTAAACAACAGATGTTTTGTTTTCCTTCCGGCCTGCTTTTGGTGAGATGTCCATATGTGTTTGTGTAGATGCAGCACTAATCTAAGATTGAAATATGCAGTCAAACAGCAGAACTATATATGTGTGCATGGTGTTTAGATACAGTAGTTGTTGACTAAGTTGTTGTAGGGATTTTATGTTGTTTTTCATGTAGAAGAGCTAAATGTAATGTTAAAAGCTAGTCCTTAGCTGCAATATGAAGGTGGCCCATGGTTATGAGCCTGGAAGCGAGGCCTCATTGCTTCCATGTCTGGCTTCCTCCATCCAGGAGGGAAGCTGGAGGAGATGGCTTCATTGGAGTCAGTTTAGGAGTGTGTAGGAAGGAAGTAGGTATGTTTGTTCTGAGTAGGGCAGGAGGACAGGGATAAGGGGAGAGGGTAGGAAGTGACCAGCCCCTAAAAATGAGAAGTATCCCTAACAAAGACTTTCTGTTTTTAGAGGCATAATCAAGACCATCAAGGAACATGTTTGCATCCTAATAAAATGGAGAAAGAAAGGGGGAGAGGAATTAGAGCATAATCCCATGAAGTTATTACTCACTCAGCAGCTGGCAGAGGAACTTAGAGGGACAGCTATGGCCCAGCCTAGAAAGTTGCCAATGGGGCAGACATAGACCCTGAGGATGGACTGTTGTGATAGCTGTGATTTTAAATACAATTTTTTTTTAAAGTGAAGTTTAGCCATTGTCTTAAGCAGTGTCTTCTGTTGGCCACCTCTACTAGTGCAGTGTTTTCCATTTAGAAGACAAACATCTCTTAGAGAGCATCCTAGACTCCAGGAATAGCAGTGTTAGTGTAGGGGAATAAGTGACAGACGAGGAGTAAAGTCCAAAAATAGTGCATCAAAGTATAAGTGAGGAAGAGCCAGTGTCTGTAAGGGGGAGGCTAGGAATGGATGGCCACTGTGTGGAACAGGATGTTAGCGAGGTGCCATCTGAGGAAATTGGAAGGCAGCAAATCGAACAGAACCCCAAATGTAGGGAGTGCAGTGCACAGACTGGGTAGGATGTGTGTGTCTTAGAGTTAAAGACACACAAAAAAGCAATGTTGCTGTGTGTAGTGAGAAGTGGTGGCAGGAGAGTCCTGTGGGGCTTGTTCCAGGGACATATTTTTTTCAAATGACATGCTGGGCTTGGCCAAAACTCAGGTGGTGAACATCATGAGAAATTGTCTAGACATCTGGGAAGAGGAACTGACTTGTGGTTTGGATGTGGGTAGTGTGAAAGAAAGAAGGGAAGGTATTGTGATTTCCAGGGATTTGCGCTCAAGAACTTGAAGAACAGGATGGGGAGGGGACAAGGGAGGCAGCATCAGGAAGTATGTTTCTCTCCTGTTGAGGTTGAATTGCTGATGAGACATCCAGATGGGTGTACATTCAGGTAACTGGGTAGCCTGTGTCTAGCCTCTAAGCTCCTGAGAAGATGTCTGTCTCCCAGAAGGCGAGGACCTCTGCTTTACACAAGTCCTCTTTCACAATCTCTCACAGTTAGTACACGTTCACTGCACATGCACTTAGTTGAAACCACTGTAATGGGAATGTTAAGTTGCCTCTTTACCATATTGTAATGTCACTGTCCATGTAGGCAGAGAGCAAGAGGCATAGAGAAAAGGGGATGTTTGGCGCAGGGAGGGGATCTAGTCTAAGACCTAGATTCAATCTTAATTCCATTGGCTAATAGCTATAATATTAGGAAAACGATTTTACTACTTATAGGTTTAGAAAGCTGAAATGCTATGACTTATCTTACTAGTATGTTATGAGCATTAAAAAATACTTGTGTGAAGTCGGAGCATTTGACATAGTAGGCACTTAGAAAAAATTTAATAGAATACCTTTCATTTATTCCTTGACAATTTCATACATGTAGACAATGCATGTTGATTACCTGCACCCCCAACATATCCCCCCTGCCTACTTTGCCTCCTCCTTTCAGTAACTCACAAGGTCAAATTAGTTCTGCCTATTAGAATGTTGACTGACCTTATTGGCTGGATCTGGTGCAGGTGATCATAGCTGCAGTGAACCTGCAGGTGCAATGGTCATGTCATGTCCCAGAGACAGCAATTGCACATCACTCCTCCCATCCTCCAGCTCCTACAGTCTTTCCGCCCTCTTCCGAGATGTTCTGAGTCTTGGCAGGTGGTTAACACAGATGTCCTCTTTATGGCTGAGCACTCACAACATTTCTTAGCACATTAACTGGTTTAATGAGTCACTGCATTGACTGCTGACCACTACAGAGAGATCAGAAAAATTTCAGCAGCCTTAATATGATTAAAATAGCCCAGAGGAATGATATTTCCCTCCAAATAACATGCACTGTGATTTTTCTTTCTAAAAATTCTTCCATGTTTTATGGATCCAATAAAGAAATGAAGCCCAGTAATTTGAGAAGTCCACATAGTGGGATTAACTCAGGGGTAGAGAGTGTGAGACCTTGGCATGCAAAACTGGGCTTCAGTTCAGTTCATTACTTGTTGGTTGAATGAACCCAGAGACTGAGTTTGTGGTTGGACCATGCACTTGAACTATCTGTCCCCATAGTGTGCATGCTCAAAATCCCTCCAATATTGCCCATCCTTCAGGGTCCTGGGAAAGGCCTCCCTAGTTATCCCAGATCTTATTGATGATGCGCCCTCAAATTCTTAGGACACTAAAAGTTCGCTGGTTCCAAGCATTGTGCTCATCCCTCCCTTTCAAGGGTTAGGAATCCAGTGGCAAACAGATACACACCTTCTTCATAGAGTTTATTAGCATCCTAGTCTGGCCAGAATTGAGCATGGCTGTAGCTGGGTTTCTGAGTCCCCTGCAGAGCCTCACAATTGAACTCAACGTAGGCATTTTGTCATGGCTGTAGGTCAGTGAATGGTTTTAACAGGCCCTCTACAGAGCAGGTATGTAGTAAAATATTTTAAATGATAAATGGACTTGACACTTGTCTCTTGAGCTTCTGCCGGGGTCTGAATATAATGAGTACAACTGCTTCTAATAGTTAGCACCTTTGTTTCACAGTATTGCTGCAGGGGCGAGAGGCTGGTGAACAAACTCTTATTTTTTGTTCTCATCCAGCCCTTGTGTGTCTATGTTAAATAAAACACTCACGGGGTGTGGGGGGAGGCCACTAGGGAGATGGCTCAGTGAGTAAAGTACTTTCTGCACAAGCATGAGGACCTATGTGAAACAACTGAGCGTGGAAGCATGCACTTGTAAACCCAGCCCTGGGGAGGCAGAGACAGGTTCCTCAAGGCTCGTTGGCCAACCAGCTCAACCTACTTGATGAGCTCCAGGCCATTGAGAGACCTCATTTCCTGGGGAACAGTGGATGGCTGCAATCACAATATCCTGTCTGGAAGCTAGCACTTCAGACCACTCCTCCTAGCCTCTGTCTCCTACATTCTTTCCTCCTCCTCTTCCACGATGCGCCCTGATCCTTGGGGAGGGGGGTTGATATAGCTGTCCTGTTTAGAGCTGATCACTCAGTCTCTTGTTCTCAGCACTTTGACCTCTATGCTGTTGGCAGTGTGGTAGCAGATGGCTGCTGTGGTAGGAAGAATCATTAGAGGGTGTGGCCACTGGTGGGGTTCCCACATCCCAGGGGCTGGCTCCGCACCTGTGCATATAAGGGAGTACTGCATGGTCTTAATGGGGTATATATTTTAAAAGACATGAAATTAAAAGTGAAGCATGTTGGGGAATGTGAGGGAAGTTAGAAAAGGGAAATGGGGAGTAGATATGGTTTTATATATGTATGTGTATATATATATATATATATACACACACACACATATATGTTCACTACAGCTATGATGTATGTATATGTATATATGGAATTCCCCAATGTAATTTTTAAAAGAAAACTTAATGAAGACAAATTATCCAATGTGGGGGAAAAAGTGGATGTCTGAAGAATTCTCACCTATGAGAATGTGCACACACACACACACACACACACACACACACGTGTGGGTGCATGCAAAAACCACACATGAACCATTTTCTAATATTTCCTTCCTTCCTTCTCCCTCTGCTTCTGTTTCCACAGGTCAGTGTTGAAGTTTTGGTAGAGTATCCTTTTTTTGTGTTTGGACAGGGCTGGTCGTCCTGCTGTCCCGAGCGAACCAGCCAGCTCTTTGATCTGCCGTGTTCCAAACTCTCCGTTGGGGATGTCTGCATCTCGCTCACCCTCAAGAACCTGAAGAACGGCTCTGTTAAAAAGGGCCAGCCCGTGGACCCTGCCAGTGTCCTGCTGAAACACGCAAAGACCGACAGCCTAGCGGGCAGCAGACACAGATATGCTGAGCAAGAAAACGGAATCAACCAGGGAGGCACCCAGGTGCTCTCTGAGAATGGTGAACTGAAGTTTCCAGAAAAAATAGGATTGCCTGCAGCACCTTTCCTCACCAAAATAGAACCGAGCAAGCCCACAGCCCCAAGGAAGAGGAGGTGGTCTGCGCCGGAGACCCGCAAACTGGAGAAGTCGGAGGACGAGCCACCTTTGACTCTTCCCAAGCCTTCGCTCATTCCTCAGGAGGTTAAAATCTGCATTGAAGGCCGATCTAATGTGGGCAAGTAGAGACCGTGCCGGCAGCGGAGGCCGGGGCCTCCTTTGCTGTCCGTATCCAGATTACTGTACTGTAGGCTAAATAACACAGTATTTACATGTTATCCTCTTACTTAAGGTTTGAGTTCTAACCTTGTCATTAGAGTCACACAGGTGTGTCGTAGGAGAATGGTGCATTTGCATTGTCTGCAAGTGTCTGATGAGGCGCTGGCGGGTGAAGGGTGGTCAGAACCGTGGCTGTGGAGCTCCCGGGCATCCTAGGTGGCCCTGAATGTGGCTTTCACAGCACCTGCCTTCTCCAGCAGCACAGAGCCACGGGGCATCAGTTCTCACTGGTTTTCAAGAGCAAATTCAGTGGGAAGTGACCTGCGAGGGTGTCTGGGTGTGTCCCCGTGAAGGGGTGCGCGTGGGTGCCATGGTGGTGAGTGACTGTCTCTTTTTCTCTGCCTCCCCTCTCCCTTGCTTGCTCACTCTGGGCATGGGATTGGGGGATCTGGGTTTCCTACATGCAAAGTCATCCACAGGAACCCAGCTTCAGGGCATCATAGGGAGGTATCAGAAGGCAGATGGGAAACTAGTTTCAAAGAATGTGGTTCTCTCCAACATATTTTACAATAAAAAGCAACTTTTAATCATATATACATATATATATTTCCCCCCCATGGGGCCTGACTGCACTGAGATTTTTTTTTTTTTTTAAGAGCAGCTGCCACACGTGGGATTTCATTTCTGCTTTACCAGTCCAGTGACGTCACCAGGTGTCATGGTGGGCAGGGAAGTCCTTGCTCAGGTCACTCCTGGTCAGGCGGGTGGCAGTGGGGCTGGGGGACAGAAGGAGCGCCCACACTGGTCACGGCAGTGTTATGAAAACCAATCAGGTTATTTGCATTGACTTTTGCTCCCAGGAAGAAAATACAGGCTCCCCTCCTGAGAGAGCCATGCAGCTCTCAGAGCTGAGCCCACAGCTTCTTTTCCGTCTTTTAGATCTAGTACTGTTTCTAGTTCATGACTATGGACAACGCCGGTGCCGCTTTTTTTTTTTTTTTTTTTCCTTTTTTTTCCCTCAATCCCAGCGTGACGTGAAGAATTAGATCTGGAAGACGCACACCTGTTACTATCTCTTAAGCAGTTAAAAATGCTGCGCAGACTTGTTAACCAAACATCTTGGTCTGTCATTCAACGAGTACTGTATCTAACTTTAAACTCTTTGGCAAGAAAAGACAAACCTAAGTTGCTTCTGATTTTTTTTTTTTCCAACACTGTAACTACATTTCGGCTCTGCAGGATTGCTCACGTCACGGGCCAGCAATCAAAATCTCCAGTCTGTCTGGTTTAAAGGGATGAATGTGAATTATGAACTAGTACGTGACAATAGATGACCACCACGCGGGCACTTGTCACTTTGACGTTGGAGAAAGAGTTAAAGGCATATGCAGAGTTGGCAGAGAGACTGAGAAAACACAGGGAGAAAAGACACTCATTTTTGCCCAGTGTTTTTAGGGTGAACTCCTAAAGAACTTTGCGATTTGCACATCTTGAGTTTATAATTTGTGTGATATTCCTGCAGTTTTTATCCAATAACATTGTGGGAAAGGTTGGGGGGGGGGGTTGATCGAGCATAAATAAATGTAGCAAAATTCCTTTCTAACCTGCCTAGACCCTAGGCCACTCTTAGAAGGTTCTGTTCCTTTCTGCTTCATTTTGTCACCTGCCACATCTGTCACGAGAAGCCAGATCTGAGAGTTTCTTCAGATTCTCTGAGAGTTTTCCATACAGACATTTTATATGTGAGCAAGTGTTTTTGTTTTGTTTTGTTTTGTTTTGTTTCTGTGGGAAAAACGTGTTAATTTTTTTTTTTCAGAATGACTCTTTTTTTCTATTTGAAATCAAACCAAGATTTAATATTTGGTACAAAACCCAGAAAGGGTATTCTATAAAGTCACGAGTTTTCATTCCCAGAGATTAAAATATCATGTGTGGGGTCTGAGTGTGTCTTAAAGTACTTTAAACCAAGTTTTATAAATAAGAGAGACATTTTTAAAAATTCTTACTTGGTTGCAACTAACCCAAATAAGTACGTATTTGACTTTCCTTTTAACCATTAAAAAACAGAAAGGACTTCTTCCATTTCTCAAATTAGAAAAAGAGACCTCTCCTCCCGCATACAACCCAGATGTTGGCTATACAGTCTCCATTCACAGTGGTTCTCATTGTGACTAACGATTTTGCTCTGGGATGTACCAAAACCCTCTTAGTAGGTTCAGAATAGCTGGCCTCTCCCTAAAATCCATTACCCTCTCGGCATGCTAACAGAGCTGGGTGGGCCCATTCTCGAAGTCACATTGCTTATTTAGTGCTGTGGTTTTTTATTTTCTTTAATGTTTCTGTTCAGAGACCTTGCTTAATCTTCCATATATTCTGCTCAGGGCACTTGCACTTAGTAGGTTTTTGTTGTTGTTGTTGTTGTTGTTTTAACCTTTGATGGTAAGAGGAATAGGAGGCTGCCACAGAGGTGCTGTGTGGCACTATTTACACCAGCTCCTGGGAGCTCAGAAAACACAGACATCACTTTCTGGCTTACTTCAAGGACTGAACTGACTGTATCCACTAAACCAACACTAAACTAGGTAAACACACAGTTCAGAGCAATAGGAATATCATAACTTTTGTGGTTCTATTTCAGGTATAGGAATTATAAAAGTCATTGGTTCTTCTAAAGCATTTGTCCCATTTCATTCCCTCACTCTTAGCATGTGCAATACTTTGTGTGCCAATAATGCTCTGTCTAGTTAAAATTCATGCCCTTTTGGCTTCTTCCTTGTTCTGTGAGTCCACCTTCCTTCCCCTTGCTGGCCAGAGAAAGGCTGGAGGGACGGAGCAAGGAGAGGCAAGCCGCCTTGCTTTCCTCTGATGTGGATGGAGAGCACTGGAGTAGGGAGCCTGTGTGTCTGTCACCAGGACACAGAGCCAGCCATCTGAGGAGCCCGGAGGGAAGCGCCACGAAGGTCCATCACTCTGCACTCCGGGAAGGCCCCTCCGCTCTGTATTGAGCCTGGAATGCGGTAGGCGGTAGGAGGCATACGGTTCCTAGGACGTGCCCTGGAGCCACATGGGCTACAGTCAACCCATTTTTCAGTCTCTTCGGTGTCCTTGAGACTTCGATCTCTGCCTTTGAGCACAAACAACTCATTGCATATGTGCGTGTGTTCTGAGCATGCCCACCAGTGGCTTTGGAGGGGACCACCTGGCAACCACAGTCACCATTCCCTTGTGACACTTTCTCTTCAAACAGGAAGAGCACACGGAGGCAGGAGCCACCTCTGGTTTGCAGACATTGGTGGGGCCTGAGAGGCTCTTGGAGCAGCTGTGGTCACCCTTCTGTAGGGAGCACAGTGATGGCTATGCCATCATCGTACAAGGATGGGCCACGCACCTCTATACCTGTCCTCCTGGCAATATTTACCAATAGCCGTCTTTCCTTCTCCTTTTTCCTGCTTTCCATTTTTAAACAAATAACAGCAGGCCTTTTGCGTTTACAATGGAACATAATCACCAAGAAATTAGTCAGGGCGAAAAGAAAACATAGTAATATTACTAATAAGAAACCAACAAACAAGAACCTCTCTTTCTAGGGATTTCTAAATATATAAAATGACTGTTCCTTAGAATGTTTAACTTTAGAATTATTTCAGTTTGTCTGGGCCACCTTGGGGTCAGCAGGGGTGGGGTAGGGATTGGGGAGAGAAGGCCATGGATGCCACTTACCTCAAATCTTTTTAAAAGTGGAAATCCAAATTGCAATTTCTTTTGTTTTGTTTTAGACTTGCAGGATAATCGTCTACGTTGGTCACATTTTGCTTTTCTCAATTCTTCCAGCTCAGTTTGAGATGGCCTGATTTTCGTGGTGGTGGTGGTGGTGGGGGTGGTGGTAACAGAACGTCCTTAACTCTGAATCCTGACCTTGTATGTTTTCTGTTAGGTGAGCTTGTTGGGTTCCTCCCCTCCCCTTACCCCCACCAGGAAGTGGCAGCATGCTTCCTTCTCCCCTGCAAGGAACTCGGTGGAACCTTTCACACCTCTTACTCAGGGATGGGGCTGGTGTGTGTGTGGAACACAGACGTGTTCAGCAACAGCACTTTGGACTGCTCTGGAGTAGGGTTGTACAATTTCAAGGAATGTTTGGATTTCCCCGCATTGTGTGGATTGCTCCTTAGCTACTGCACAGATTGCAATATAATGCTGCACGTTCAAGACGAACAGTAGCTCCTAGTGATCAGAAAATCCACTCTTTGCACATAGTTTGATCTTTACTGAAATATGTTGCCAAAATCTGTTTTTGTTGTAGCTTTGGATTTTCCTTCCTTCATTTTTTTTTTTTAAGGAAACAATTGACAATACCCTTTAACATCTGTGACTACTAAGGAAACCTATTTTGTAGATGCTTTTGAAGACACTACCACCTATTTCAGACATGGGTGAGGAGGCAGAGCTCTTGGGATAGAAAGCCAGACTTTTTGAGCTGAGGTGGTTGGCATGGCAACTGTTTCCTGAACCACACAAGCAGCTCAACAAACTGGTCCATTCTCTCCTGGAAACCCTCTGCACTTCCAATTTCCTAGTCGGCCCCTCTTTGACTCCAGGGGAATACAGGGCCTCAGTCTCCAGGGCCCAATCCAGTTTCTTTGGCGGTTGAGATGAAAGGCAAGAGAATTATACTTTGTTATTTTTTAAAAGTGGAGCAAAGGCCTTTGCTTCTACAGTTGTGTTTTGAACCCAGAATTTCTGAAATAGAGAATTTAAAGAAAAATGGAGTAATAACTATAGAGAATCTACTTTTTTATAAAGCACATACATATGACCTATTGTGTTGGGTTGGTTTCTTCCCTTTTCCATGGACAGTGCTGTATTTCTGTTCCTATGGCAACTCCAAACAGTTTGCACATCTCTACTCTGGAGCTGAGATTCCTTTCACATAGATGACCTCGCTTCAAATGTTACCTTACTGGTAGGCTTTTTTCTTGTAGCACTATACCTTGTGGGAAGTTTTGTTTTGTTTTGTTTTATTTTCTTTAAAGTACACCTAATTTGAGCAGCCGAAGGGGGAAAAAATTTTTTTTTGAGGCACTCACTTTGGGGAGTACAGATAACTTTTTTTAAAAATTGCACAAAAGAAAAATGAATGTTGAAATGATTCAGTGTTTGAAAGAGACAGATCTGTTGAAACCATGAGTTTCATATTTTGTGTGTAAAAAATTACAAAACAGAGGAGGGTTGAAAGTTACATGTTCTGGGGTTTTATTTTTCTTGTATATAGAAATTTGTTGTCTTGATGATCAAATTTGTATGGTTATGGCCTGGAAGAATTTCGACGTCAGAGGCTCTTCAACTATACTATACCTATGCTTACTGTTCTGTTTTGTTACATGCGGCTCTTGTGTGAAGGATGGGAAACTGTATTCCACTATTTGAGGATACTGTCCATTCCTAGGCCGGAAGTACTTCTCTAAGTTCCCTTCTCAAGCCATTGCAACTTCTTTTCTTTGGATGATGTCTGACATTTCAGCACTTCCTGTTCCTATAAACCCAAAGAATATAATCCTGAACATGAAGTGTTTCTATAAGGGATCCTCTTCCCAGTAAGACAGGACTCACGTGGGGAAAAAAAAAAAAAAAAAAGTTGAGCTTTTCTTCTGCCTCCCACCCCACACCTCAATTACACGGGGGTAAAACATCACTTTCAATTTGAATGACTGGCTTTCATTTTGATGTTTCTCAAGTAGAGGCCAGAAGAAGGCAGAGCAGTTGCTCAGAGTTGGATTCCTGTTCAACAATTGAGCTGGGTGGTTCAAATTGGACAGTTTAGGGGGAGTCACGGACCCTAGCTTTGAGTCTTAAATTTGGGTTTGTGTCCCGTCCCTTACTGTGCAAGTTCTGGTAGCTGACATTCACCTTGACAGAGGCAGAAGGGGGACAGTGGCTTTAGCATTTCACCTCCTGACCCTTGTCCACAGGAGCTTCATCTGTACTCACAGGAAGTGTGTTTGGCCAATAGGTAGCATCTACACAAACCAGTCTACAAGAACCTCCCCAACACTTTTTATCTGAAAGGACTCAAGTCTTCCACTACAGATCACTTGGAGACTCCATCCACTCCTGTCTTCTTGCTCCTTTGCTGTCTGGATGGCCAATCTGAAGGCCTGTGTGGGAAGCACTGTTTACAGTAACCATTACTGAGATAACACACTGTCCCCTAGACTACCCAGCTGAGGTGACACTATTTTAGAACTGTTGTCTTGAGAGATCAGTTACCAAGAACGATGGTGCATAGGTTTCTCTTGGTTCTTACACGAGCCACCTACTCTGAAGTTATTCTCTAGACCAAGAGTGGGATGAACTGTTGAGTCAGTGAGGCGTGACCCTGACAACCCACCATGGTACTGGTCCTACTCTGTGACTACTGCCCCCTCCCCAACCCGCACTGCTCAAGTGTAATCCCAGGTGGTGTCAGCTGAAAGGGGGTTGCAGTGGAGTCCTGTCAGTATTTGTGGTGGCCTTTCAATAAGACAGTCTTCATCTCTAACCAGTAGAGTCTTGGCCCTAAAGAACCTGAGATCTGAACCAGTGAAGGTTTTCACATCAGGTTCCCAAACCCTCCAATTTCCATTTGTATGCCTCCCACAGGCCAAGGGGAAGCAGACACCAAAACTTGGGCTGAGGGTACTACCATGTGGAAAACTAGGGGGAAAAAAGTTTTTTGCACCTTATTGAAAAGAAACTTTTAAGTGCATACATAGTTAAGAGCTTTTATTGTGACAGGAGACCTTTTCCATATGCGTGCATACTCTGTAATTCCAGTGTAAAATGTTGTACTTGCACTAGCTTTTTTAAAACAAATATTAAAAAAATGGAAGAATTCATATTCTATTTTCTAATCGTGGTGTGTCTATTTGTAGGATACACTCGAGTCTGTTTATTGAATTTTATGGTCCCTTTCTTTGATGGTGCTTGCAGGTTTTCTAGGTAGAAATTATTTCATTATTATAATAAAACAATGTTTGATTCAAAATTTGAACAAAATTGTTTTAAATAAATCGTCTGTATACCAGTACAAGTTTATTGTATAATACTCGTACTAATAATAAAATAACAGTGCCAATTGCAAACTTGTGTCTCTGTCTTCTGTCAGGTCCCTAGAGAAAGCTGTGGCTGAGAAAACAGTGTGAGTTCCTCTTCACTACCTCTACCATGTCACCTCATCCTGGGGAGAATGGTGGTGGGGAGTCACATGAGGTATGGATGTCCCTAATCTGCATCTCCTATCTGCTCAACATTCTAGGTCGTTCTTCTCAAATGATTGGCAGCTTTGTGCCTTAGGTGGCATTATCAATGCAGTTTCTTCCATTTTGCTCCAACTGGTAAGTTATCTGGAGTTGATGAGTATGTTTCCCACCCACCCAATGTGTGCTTCTTAAAAACCTGTGGAGCAGAAGTCTCTGGCACAAGAAGCTACCTCCATGTTTGTCTCGAGAGTATTGTGCACAGGTTGGTGTTGGGCTCAGCTTTGGAGAGATGTAGCTTAGTGGTTGCCTAGGAAACTCATGCCTCCCAGAGTCTACATGTGCCTTGGGAGCTCTTCTAATTGAAAGTTGAAGCTGGGCGGTGGTGGCACACAACCTTAATCTTAGTACTCAGGAGGTAGAGGCAGGTGGATCTCTGTGAGTTCAAGGCCAGCCTGGTCTACAGAGGGAGTTCCAGGACAGCCAAGGCTGGTACACGAAGAAACCCTGTCTCAAAACAAAAAAAAGGAAAAGAAAGAAAGAAAGAAAAGCTGAGCTTGCACCAGGGAGAAAGAGAATGCTGGAAATAGTTGAGTTCTCACCTGGCCAGGGAAGAATGGGAACTCTTTGCTTCCATCTCCTTCTTGGCTATATTTTTGATCTGTCCAATTAGGACTCATCCCAGCAAATCAGGCAGCACAGGCTCCTGAAACAAGGAGTTGGGGTTCTGTACACTGTATTTTAGTGTGGGGATTGGGGGACAGAATGAGTATCATGGTAGGACACCTCAGTGGACCAGATTAGAAGGGCTGTTCCTGGTGTGCAGTGGGGCAAGCCCCCTGCCTGCTTACTTGACAATGACAGACTCCTTGTGGCTAGGAGAACTCAAAAGGCTGAATAGGAAAAATACACAGCTTGGGGTGCTATTCTGAGGTGTGCCTTGAAACTGGAAGAAGCATTGCACCAGTCTGAGACCAAAGGTACCAAGTTCCTGCTCCTCTGCTCCAGGGTTGCGCTTGTCCTTCCAAGAAGATGCTCTCTGATAGGTGAATGGCAACATTTCTCTCTGCTTCCCTGTCTACAGGGATGTGAGCAGGCAGTCTCATGCTCTCAGAACCACGGCCACTTCTGCCACCATACCTCACACTCCATCACAGAAAGTCCCATGCATGGACAACAGGCCTTCTCTGTCCGTGTCGTACTTGCTGCCTGGACTGAAGGATGCTCTCCAGTGGGTCCTCTAGGCCCATTCCCATCACGGACTTGCTACAGCAAAGGGAATGTGTTTTCTTTTTCTGAAGCCTCTGCCTCAAGATGATCCTGGTGTCTGGGGCTTTGCAAGAGCTTGGCCATCATCTGCCTGGAACTAGATGGCAAGGGGCCTGCCTTTGGATACACAAAACCACAAGTCTGCAACGAGGCTTACAGAGAACAGTGCTGAGCAGCATGTGCACCTGGGGGAAAAGAAAAGCCCAGGGCAGGACCATTCGGGAGCAGCCCCCATGCTGGACACATGATATGACACACTCAGGGCAATGTCCCCCACAGTGGCACATGCTGCAATGTTAACACAGGGGCCAGGCCTAAGAAAGACAGAGGATAGATAGCTCATCACAACACCAAAAGTCTGGGGAAAGGCACAGGTCTGAACAGTCCTTCCTTACAGCTGCGGGGGTCACTTCAGTGGACTTATGCTTTCCTTTTCTTTCCACTTAGTCTAGGCTCATTAGAGTCTAGGCTCATTAAACAGACTGCAGGGCTTAAATATGAAACACATGCTACAAAGAGGCTGACACTTGGTGCAGATGGGACAGAGAAGAAGTGGGGTCCTCTAGACAAGCGCCACATCTTGTTGGCATTGAATATGCTCTTGTGCAGTGACTTCTGTGATGATTAATTTTGTCAACCTATGTTTACAGTCACCAAGGAGAAACACTTATGGGAGTATCTGAGAGGGTGTTTCTGAAGAGGCTTCACTGAGAAGGGAAGACCCAACCTGGAAGTGGGGGGCACCACCCCATGGGCTGGGGACCTGGACTGGATAAAGGGGGTAGGAGGAAACCAGATGGAGCATGAGTAGTCACGATTTCCTGCTTTGCAAAGGTGTAAGCACACAGCCTGTGTGGCCACAGCTGCCGGCCACTCCCATCCTTGCCTGCCATGATGGACAGTATCACGTCAACTCTGAGCTAGAAAACATCCTCCCTCCCTTACGCTGCCTCTTCCAGGTATTTGGTCTTTGCGGTGAGGAAAGTAGTGAACGCATCCATCATACAGTCCTCCCAAGCGCAGCCATTCACATTGCCACAGGCCTAAGTGCTACTCTTCTGGCCTTGGGAGGGGGGTTGGAGAAAGGTTCAGAATGCAAACTTCCCAGACTTTAAATACAGCCTTAAAATACCAGACTAGAAGTGGGCCGGCAATCTCCCATGTACTGGTGTGGCTGGATCTTTCTCACAGCAGCAGGTACTGTAGACACCCAGCAACTAACTAATCCTCACTCAGCAATACCAATTCTTATCCACTCAAGTCACACTTGCCTTTTCAAAGAAAACATATTCCTGTACCTGCTGATGGGCCTTGTTAGAGAAACAGCCTGACGCTCATGGATATCAGTGCTTCGACCCACTGCAGGACAGCTCTCGGGGCTAACTGGGGCCTTTTTCCAAGACAATTTCCAAGATAATTGTTTTGTTATATGTAATTTTACTATGTTAAAGTTAAAACCTTCCTTTTTAAGAAAAGAAAAGGGGAAGTGCTGTGGGATGGTCTGTATGTCAAGTGTGTTGCTGATTGGTCAGTAAATAAATCACTGATTGGCCATTGGCTAGGCAGGAAGTATAGGCGGGACAAGGAAAAGAATTCTGGGAAGTGGAAGGCGGAGAGAGAGACACTGCCAGCCGCCACGATAAGAAACAGCTTGTGAAGATGCCGGTAAGCCACGAGCCATGTGGCAAGGTATAGATTAAAGGAAATGGATTAATTTAAGCTATAAGAACAGTTAGCAAGAAGCCTGCCACGGCCATACAGTTTGAAAGCAACATAAGTCTCTGTGTTTACTTGGTCGGGTCTGAGAGGCTGTGGGACTGGCAGGTGAAAGAGATTTGCCCTGACTGTGGGCCAGGCAGGAAAACTCTACCTACAAGAGTCCCTCTTACCAACCAATGATGGCCTCCCGACTGCAGAGCTACATGGCTCTTCCGAGGAAGTAGTAATATAAGGGGCTTCCTCTAATTCCTGTTTTAAGCCCCTTTGGGCTGCAAACATTTGGTTTTCAGCAAGATTTCCTCCTAGCCTTTTCATAAAATAGCAGTGGGACTTCAAGATGGCTTGTAACCTCTTGGAGAGGGGCCAGCCTAGCTGGGCTGAAGCAGGGGGATTGCAAGTTTGAGGTCAAGCTGGGCTAGATCCTGTCTTTAAAAAGAGCGAGGGGCTGGCCTTCAAGTTGGGACTGAGAAGGGAAAGGAAAGAGTTTGATGGGGTCTGTGTGTGTGACAAAACTACACGAGAATCTAAGACAGGACTGGCTTGCCAGCTACAAGCAGCTCAGACAGGTAGGGCGACAAGACCTGTTCCCAGAAAGAGCTTCAGGGAGAACATGGGGCAGGATTTTTCATGTCCATTGACCCTGCTCAGCAGCAAAAGCAGGAGGTGGGGTGGGAGTTACTTAGGCTCACACCACACCTCTTCCCCAGCCAGAGGCCTTGTGAGTTAACAGTAGAGGGTCCACTTACCTGGCTGGGAAGACTTTCCCGACTCATAGTGTGACTCTACACAACTATGCTCCTGAACATGCAAACTCCAGCACTCAATCAAGATCACAGCATTCTATTAAAAGTGAAACCATTGTCCTTTAGAGGAAGGCAAGGGTGCAAGGCGTGGTTGAAACAAGGAGACAATGAGTTCTAGGTGCTGACCCAGGGCCCCACGAGCACCCTGCTTCTGGGCTCAACACAGGCACCAGGGCAAGCCCCAAGGCCTCTGGGTGCAAGATCAGGACAAGGACTCAATGTCAGCGTCAGTGGTGGCAGTGTCCCACCATGCAGAGCAGCCAGCCTGCTAGGACAAAGGGATGGGAGAAGCATGGTGAGAGGTGGTCTCCATTCAGCTCAACACCTCTGCAGCTCCACAGTTAACCAAACACTGTGTTGTGCTGTTGGGTCACCCGGATGAATGTCGCCCTCCTGCTGAGCTCCTTGAGCTTGGCAGCCCCTACGTAGGTACAGGTAGACCTCAGTCCTCCAAGGATGTCCCGAATTGTGTTCTCTACGTCCCCTTTGTAAGGCACTTCCACAGTCTTGCCCTCAGAGGCCCTGAGGGGGAAGAAGAGAGGAGGACGGTTAATCCAGTTTGTTTTCTCTTATCGCCCAGGTAGACTTATCCCTAATATAGCCTTTATTCTTTTGACAGTTTCATATATGTAGATGATGTATTTTGGGCATTTTCGCTCTCCATTACCTTCTCATCCTGATCCTGCTCCAACCAAAGCCCTGCTCTTTCCTCATAAGGGTCGCCTGTTCTCATGTCTTTTTGTTTTATTGGTTTTCTTGTAACCCACTGAATTTAGTTCCTTCGTGAGGTTATTTCCTAGAGCATGGGCTCCTTACCAGTGGTCACCCCACTGAAGAAAATGACTGCCCCTCCCCCAGCTTGGCTATAGCTCCTTAGTGAGGGGTGGGGTGTCATAAGGCCCTCCCCCATCCAGTGCAAATCTTATGCATGTAACAGCAGCTTCAGTGAGTTCATGAGGGCAACGGCAATGTTATATCCACGGAGGTGTTTTACCCCACCCTGCCATCCCTGCCAAGGCCCTAGCAGATGGAGTATTCCTCTAACCTGATACGAACTTCCCTGCTCACCAAGAAAAGAGAAGTCTTGGTCAGCAATATGAGACAGAGATGGAGACACCTGCCCCCACAGTCCCCAGGAGTGACATTCTCCTTAGCAATGTACCTCTACTCTTACGGTTCCTACTGGGACCAACCACCAAATGGCCAATGTCCTAATTCCTCCCTGGGGAAAACAGACCTGCTAGGTTGCCTCCTGCTACCACCTCCTGCCACAGCACCTCCATCCATCCTCCTTCACTGACAAAAAAACACAGAGGGTTGCTTCCCTAAGCACCAGCTCTGTGGGTGCTAAATGTCCTCACCATGAACAACACAGGTCTGCCTAGGACATATGAAAAGCCCTGCCTTGGAGATGCAGCACCGTACCCCCTCCAGCCTGTCTGTCCTTTGCCAGGTTCTACCTCCCATCAGCTCCATTTGCTCCCATGTGTCACCAAACCCACTGCTCAGAGCAAGGGTGAGAGCTTTATGAGTGGAGAACCCTCAGAACTTTGGGTGGCATCTCCACATTTTCAGAGCAGTGCTTAGAAATTCCAACTGGGGGGCTGGAGAGATGGCTCAGAGGTTAAGAGCACCGACTGCTCTTCCAGAGGTCCTGAGTTCAATTCCCAGCACCCACATGGTGGCTCACAATCATCTGTAATGAGATCTGGCACACTCTTCTGTGTACATAATAAATAAATAAATCTTTAAAAAAAAAAAAAGAAATTCCAACTGGGCCTAATACATGAACACCAAGCATCATCTAGCTGTCCCCTTGTCCCCCCCTCGTCCTAAGGCCACCAGGAAACAGCCTGTATCACAAGGCAGACCTTGATCCTGCAGAATGGAGATGCAGTCTGTGCATGCTTTTGCAGCAGCATCACAGAAGTCGAGGACCAGGCAAATCCTAACAAATACCCAAATTCTAGGACTTTCTGTGCCTAGTCATCAACTAGAAAAATTGAAACTCATTCTCTAGAATCCAAGAAGGATGTAAACTTGTCTCCTGTTAACATCTGTGCTCCCTTTCATGAACTCTAGCACCTTAAGCCACTGGCTGGACGATCGATCGGCTGCTTGGTGGCTAGAACAGCACACAAAGCTCAAGAAACCAGGGTCACTGACATCCAGAGCTCTGTGCCCTGAGCCTGACACGTGTGTGCCCACAAGAGCTGCCATCACGTTCTTTTCAGACGGTTCATGACCTTCCTGAATTCTTTCCCCTTTGCTAAGGTGGCATCCTCTTTTGTGAGTCACGGTTGGACCCCCAAATCTGCGCATCTGTAACATGCAAGTAAGTGCTAATGACTGACAGGCAGCTAGCCCAGCACTAATAACCCGGCAGCAGTTCAACGTGAGGTCAGAGCAGGGAGTCGTCCTCAGGTGACGGTCATGGTGGTGAGGCTGCAAGTGCCAGAGAGACAGAGCAGGGTAGGCTCGTGATGCCCAGGCTGACTGGATGGAGCTCCTGCTTCCTTCGGCATTCTAAATGAAGCACTCTAAGATCGGAACTCGCTTCCAGAACCGAGGCTCGGTGTTTCCATGGCACCTCCACCCTGCTGAACTTCCTGAACACCCTGCCACCCAGATGGCTTCTCCCTCTGCTCCTGGCATCTGTATTGTTGCAGCCTGCCCCGATTTTCCCTATCTGCTCTTTTGAAGACTCTCTGCCACAGCCGTGGGGGGCAGGGGGGGGGGGATTGTACTTCACACGGAGCACAGAGTGGCCACTCAGCCACGGGGCTCAGTTTCATCTTGGGCCAGCAGACTCCCCGTGGCCCTCAGAAGGTAACTGGCTGGTGGTTGAACAGCGGGCTTCTTGTCCCTCATCCAGGTACCGTGGCAGGGAGGGGCTCTGACCTGACAGTAAGGAGTGTGCTCCACTTCTCACTGAGGCTGACCCCACACCTCTTGCGCACCCAGCTCCCCGCTACTGGAACACTATGTTTATCCAGGTTCCCACTCGAAGAGAAATGACTAGGGATAATGGCAACTGTAGTTAGCTTGCCGTACCCGAGAACATCCCACACTACTGCTGCTGCCTCTCAGTGGAGTCACGTGATTTCCCCGTACACATTATGTCAGAATTCCACACCCTGCAACAACAACAACAACAAATCTTCTGACTGTGGGGCTAGTATCTGGACACAGCGGGAATGAGCCAGCGAGGGGAGGCTTCCCATCCTCATGTGAGTCCAGAGATTTTTAAGTACGTGAGACCTTCTGTCCTGTGTCCTTCATATAGCCTGTCCTCAGAGCTGGCTGCAATGAGCCGCAGGGGCAGGCTCTTTGGAGCTGGGTGGTAATTCTGGGTCTGCTCTGTCATGGGCTTCTTACATGAGGCTACTCTGGAGGAGAATGGGAAGGACCAGGTGACCTTGGAGAGACTGTGGGTTTTAAAACCGTGCATCGGCCTAGAGTCTGATTCTGCAGTCAGGTGATACAGGTAACCAGCTGGAAACACTGCCCATGTCACCTGTCAGAACCTGGGGGCAGGTGATCGTCCTAAATGAAGTACCATGGACGACAGTGTCCTTTATGAAAGGCCCCATCTGTTTGCTATACCGTGAGAGACTATTCTTCATCCTGAAGCTTGCAGAATAGATTATCTTAGGCTAGAGATGAGAGGTGACGGGGGGAGGGGGGGTGTTCAGTGAGGGCTCTTTCAGTCCGAGGCAATACTCCCATTCCACCACATGCCCCTCCCAGACTGACACCTATAATCACACCCACACTTGCTTTCACAAATGCTAACCGGATGAAAGTTGGTGTTCCATGCAAAGATGCCGGGTATGTTTTCCAGCCCCTCCCTGTAAGGGGACCAGAACACAGAGTAGCTAGCCAGGCTGGAGGACACAGCCTAAGTCGCATGGCAGCCATACCTGTACTCAGCGACTCCGCCCGCGTGCTTCTTCATGGCTGTGTCCGAGCTCATGCCGTAGAAGAGTTTCAGCTTCTGCCCGTTCCTCTCGATCACCTCTCCTGCACACTCAGTGTGGCCTGAAAACATGCCTCCCAGCATGACAAAGTCCGCACCGGCTCCTACATGCCCAGGGAGGGATAAAGGGGCAGGACAGAGACGGGCTCAGAGAATACAGAGTCTGGACAGAGTCCCGCCCGCTGGGCCTCCCTGACTCTGATCACAAAATGGCTCAGCCTCCTCCTAAGACAGAAGACTTGCAGGGAATCAGGGGCACTGGGGCTTGGACGGGGAAGGGACAGTCAGCACTGCCTTGAAGGTATCAGTGACTGGCTACGACACCTGCCAAACAGGTCTTGCTCCTTTAGATCCACAAAAGCATGAAACATTGCATGTGTCTCAGGAAGCACGTCTCGCCTGACTTGAATTCAGGTAGGATGACTGCAGGCTGGGGATGCGGCTCAGGTGGGAGTGTGCTTGCCTGTCATTCAGGAGGCCCCGGGCTTGATCCCGGCGCTGTGTAAACCAAGCATGGTAGCATGTGCTTGTAATCTCAGCACTTGGGAGGGGGAGGCAGGAGGGGGAGAAGTTGTTCAAGGCCAGCCTTGGCTACATAGCTAGCCTGAGCTAGGTGAGACTGCGTCTCAAAACCAGAAACAATTCGACAACATTTGAAGCGATCTTTATCCGCTGTTCTTGGGTAACTATGAGTATCAAATATGATGCGCTTTAGTCGAGTCCATGTGTTGCAAACTGATCCCCCACCCCCAGTTTCCTAAGGGGATGGATTCTGAAGGGGAGGCCCCTGGGAAATCATGCAGGTTACACATAGTCATAAAGATCTCAGTAGCTCTGTAAAACACACTTGCTCTTTCCCCGTGCGATAGATACCCTCTGTCCGGCTGTGGGACAATGAGAAGGTCCTCTCTAGGGATCAGGCAAGCGCCAATGCTGTGCTCTTGGGCAGCCCAACCTCCTCAGCCATGAACCAAATTAACTTCTATCATCAGAAAAGTGGACTCAGAAAGGAAACACTAGCAAGGATGCCTCTCCCCAGTCACGGAGGGATTTAGAACCACAGTGACTTCTGACAGGGTGCTGAGTAACCAGCGGGGGAGGGGCAGACCAACAGCAGCCTAAAAGCAGCCGTGACGTCACTTCTAAGGAACTCCCCCGCCCCCGGGGTATGCGCGGAGTCAGCCCCACTCTGCTCCGTCTGTTAGAAAGGGATGCTGAGTGAGGCTGGCCCCTGGTAAGTAAGGCACAGCTTGATCCACAGTGTGCTGTCAGCAGCTCCCAGACACCAGCGCCCACTCCAGCTGTGATCTTCAGGGGGGCGGTGGGATAACTGGTCTGGCCAGACCTCCAGGTGAAGGAAGTCAACCTCGGGACCCTGAGCACAGATCTGTTCAATGTAACTGTTAAATAGTTCCTGGTGATGTGTAGTTCTCAACACTCAAGTGGTTTCCCAATTGGCTTTTCCTAGGCGAGGCCCCTCTCTCACTTCTCAGTGCATGCAAGACTGCACTTTAACAGAGCAGGGAGAATGTCAGGGGAGGGCAGAGCGGAGGAGCCAAGGGCCAGTCCCGAGCTCAGGAACAAGGTACTTTCAGAAGGACGGGGCTTTTTAAATGTGTTCAGCTCCTGCTTTGTGCTGTGGTTCATGGGGAGTACCAGAAAGAAGTCACACACACTAAGTTCAGCTCCTGCTTTGTGCTGTGGATCATGGGGGGGTGGGTACCAGAAGGAAGTCACACACACTAAGTGATGCTTAAGGATACGGACAAGAGAGCTGGAGTTCTCCCTGCACTTAACTGTAGGACGGTGGCCATGTCATTCTTTCCTGGGGCCTCTGTCCTTCAGACCATAAAACAGGTCAGATGGAAGAGATACAGGGTTTGTTTCCTTCCGCAGCTGGCCTAGGGGCACTTCTTTTTTTTTTTTTTTTTTTAATGATATACTTTGGGTTGCTAAGAAACCCTGCCAGCAGGAACACTATCTGCCTGCCCCTCTGTCACTACTTTAGAAACAGAACAGGGGCTCATGGCTCATCAGGTTAAGGCCCTTGCTGCCCAGCTTAAACAACTGAGTTTGATCCCACAAGGTGGAAGGGGAGATCTGACTCCTAGAAGATGCTCTCTGGCCTCCACATGTGTGTGCCTGCACATATACAATACACGTAATTCAAATATTAAAAAGCCAATTTTTGTTTTTGTCACTAAGACAAAAAGTTTTCTACCACTGTGTGTGTGTGTGTGTGTGTGTGTGTGTGTGTGTGTGTGTGTGTGTGTGTGAGATGTGGTGCGGTGTAATGTACCACTTAACAGTTTAGAGCTTGGAAGCTAGTTCTGGTTTCTACATGGATTGTGGAAACTGAGCAGGCAGCACAGAGCTCAGCAGTCCTGTTTTACCACCCTGTCCCTTTTGTTGATGTATTGGACAGTGTGGAGCAAAAACCAGGACCCCAGAGGCCCTACAGGCCCTCCTTGGGTTACACTGGGCACTGCTGCCCTCTAGTGGAGAGCAGGCTGGTCAGCCTCCAGCCAAGACTGAAGACTGAGGATGGCCAAGATAAGGTGAGGACTCTTAGTCCGGGTCGGGGTGGGGTGGGGTGGGGTGGGGTGGGTGGGGGTGGGGAGACTGCTCTAGGTTGAGTCAAAACAGCCTGGTGGTCTCTACACAGCAGAGCAAGTACTGTGCAAGGTCACAGGTGCCCTGGGCGTTCTCATTCTCAATGAAAAGATCACAATTTGACCCGCTCCTGGCTGGCATGACATCACCAAAGATCCACATGCTGAGCACCCAGCTTGCTCAGCTACAGACCTGAACCAAAACTGAGCCAGGATTTTATCAGATGGGAATGAAATCCAGGCAAAGAAAACTCCCAATAAGCCCAGAAGCCCCTCGGGGGTTCCCTCCTCCATCTGGTTCTTCCAAGCTGCCCAGAGCTCCTCCTCCTCTGTCAACCTCTCTTTCCTCCATAATGGCAGGGCTGTCCCTGGTACTTACCAAAGGCTTTGGCGACATCTCCTGGACATGTACAGCCTCCATCCTTCAAAGAAACAAAGGAGAGGCTATCAGCAAGGTGAGGCTATCAGCAAGGTGGGGACAGGCCAGAGCATGCCTCACCTGTGAAGATGAAGTGACCAGAAGCCACCTCCCACTCCTAGCCCAACAGCCTGGAGGCTTGGCTCTCTAGCTACACTGCCACCCTTGATACTTCGGCTCCCCAACCACATCCTTCCTCTGATGGTCAGAGGCTGACATCCCTGCCCATCCTCCATCTAGGCTCAAGCACCCATGTCTGAGAAGGAGGACCAAGTGTGGCAGACTGGCCACTGTCCTCGGCTAGGTCATTATGTAACACACCCAGCCACTCTATGGTCCCTGCTCCTTCATACTCAGAAGCCACCTCTCCCTCCCTGCCGGGTGAGAGGTGAGCTTTATTTAGTCTGAGTGCTAGATTATTTTAAGAGCTGAGAAAAGGGCAGAGAGCTGGCTTCTTTATCTTCTCAGCTGCCTTGTGCTTCCAGTCCATTATGTCCTTAAAAATAAGAGCTCATTGCCAACATCCACTCTGCCCACACAACCCAGGCTGGCCTCATGGGCAGCAGGATACCAGGCTATCGAAACCCGGCTCAACGCTCTTAGGATACAGCACTCACGTGTTTCCTTATTAACAGACCCTAAATGCCCAGGCTGCTACTTGATATTTCCAGCAAAGCCTGGGTGACACAGACATAGAAAGGAGGTGACAGTGCTCTGGGATGTCAGGAAAACACAGAAGGACAACCCAGGAAGCAAAGAGAAGAGATGGGGGCAGGTAGAACAAAGTGACAGGGATGTAGCAAGGCGCTGCATGGCCCTCAAAGGAAAGGCCCATCTCCAGAAAGTAAGAGCCAAAGATGTGGAGCTGGACTTTTGGGTTAGGGAGAGAACGTAGTACACCCACGGGGGTAACCTGGGTGACAGTTTGCAAGACAGAACCACCCATCTCCAGTTGGGGGCATCTGTGTTCAAGTGGGGCAAGGCACTTTGCAACAAGCATCTCCCCCGGAAAGCACTGGGTTCTGTGGCTCGGTATTCTTCTGTTTTGCTGGAGACAGGATATCGGGTATCTCTTCATAGCTCAAGTTGGTCTCAACCTCCTGAGTGCTGGGATTATGGGTCTACACCACCCCACCCTGCTCATCATTCTTTCTCTATCACTTTATTGGTCCCTACACTCCAAGGAGGAGGATTCAAATCCTGCTGCTTAGCTAACCATGCTGGTGCATGTCTCTGATCCCAGTGTTGAGGAGGTGGAGGCAGGAGGATTTGGAGTTCAGGGCCATCCAGAGCTATAGGAAATCATCAAAAAACGCAAACAAAAATAGAATGTTTTCAGTCCCACCGTGTTACAGTTCTGATCAAAGGGGAGGTGTTGAAGACTTAGTTTTTGTCTTTCCAAACATTTTCTAACGGTAATTATTTGCTCAGTCACGTGCATTGTTCTTATGTGGCTCCCATGAGGCCTATTTGAGAGGCAGGCTCTCCGGACAAGGTGTATGGGCAAAGCCCTCCATGAGGACATGGAAGCAGCTGTGGCTTGGCAACCACATGACTGCTTCCAAGCTCTGCCATGCTTGTTCCTCTTCTCTTCCAAATGTTTGCTTTCCACATGTCCCTCGCTTTCCCTGTTCACTTTCTAGAGTTTTATCTCAATCAAAACGAGCCCTAGGAGCCAGAAACGTGGTTCAGCAGGTAGAAATGATAGTTATGTGCTGGGCGGTGGTGGCACACGCCTTTAATCCCAGCACTCGGGAGGCAGAGCCAGGTGGATCTCTGTGAGTTCGAGGCCAGCCTGGTCTACAGAGGGAGATCCAGAACAGGCACCAAAGCTACACAGAAAAATCCTGTCTTGAAAAAACAAAAAGAAAACAGAAAGAAAGAAAGAGAGAAGAGAGAGAGAGAGAGAGAGAGAGAGAGAGAGAGAGAGAGAGAGAGAGAAATGACAGTTATGCAACCCTGATGATCCAAGGCCAGAACCCAGACAGAAAGCAGGGTGTGGTGGCATGCACCTGTGATCCCAACCCAAGAACCAGGCAGAGAAGCTCAAGAGGCAGCTAGCCTGGAGGCAGCCTAGCAACAGCAACCAGAGACTCCCAAAAGGTGTCCTTGGACCTCCTCCACCCATGCGCACGATATGCAGATACGCAAAATAAACAAAAATTAAAACCAGCTCTATGTGCAGGATTTCACATCATAATCAGATTACATACACTCCTGCCTCCATAATGTAGGTCCCCAACAATGTGACTTTAGAATTCTCTTTGCTCACTCAAGGAGCTTGGGGCCACACTAGGATTTATTATGTAAGTGCCTGATAATTCCACAGGATTGTGGTCAGTGCGGCAGCCTGACCCAGAAAGCCCTGTGTGACTGAGATCTCAAGAAATGCCTCAGGCAGCAGAGATGGCTCATCTGATGAGCCACTGACTGCTCTTCCAGAGGACCTGGGTTCGATTCCCAGCACCCACACAGTGATTTCCACCTGTCTGTAACTTTAGTTCTATGGAATCTGATGCCCTCTTCTGGCCTCCACAGTACCCAGGCATAGATATGGTGCACAGATACGTGTAAGCAAAATAATCGTACTCATAAAAAATTAAAATTAAAAAAGAAAACGAACCTATTTCCGAGCTGACCCAAAGTCCTCAGTTAACATGGCTGCATACCACCAGAGAGAGAGTATTGTATTCAGTGTTGTCCGTTCACACATTCTGGTGTGCACACTTATGAAATGAGTGATGCACACCCAACAGGCCAGACTACAAGAGGAGCTGAGTGCAATGCAATTTCACATGATATATCAGGAAACCAGCACCTTCTACAGTTTACAGGTAATTTCCAAGCCTGTTCAAAGAATCCCATCATGCTCCAGGAAGACAGAACATGGGGCACTCTCCTGCCATCTAAGGCACACACCCACCTTACATGGTGACAGTCAGCTGCTGGAAGACTGTAAAAAGAATTAGTCTTGGGAAAATATACAAAGCAGTAATTGACATGTGTCGCTTGTTTTGTCTTTTAACATGGTTAGCATTATATTTAAGGCAAAAGGCATCATGGCATGTAAATGATTTGGTTCATGGATTTTCAACATGACTCTTCTGCTTAAAAATAATTACAGGGAGGCCGGGTGGTAGTGGCGCACGCCTTTAATCCCAGCACTCGGGAGGCAGAGCCAGGCAGATCTCTGTGAGTTCGAGGCCAGCCTGGGCTACCAAGTGAGTCCCAGGAAAGGTACAAAGCTACACAGAGAAACCCTGTCTCGAAAAACCAAAAAACAAAAAAAATAATAATAATAATTACAGGGGCTGAGGCAATGGCCCCGTTGGTAAAGCACTTGCTTCCTAATTGTGAGGTCCTGAGTTTGAATACCCAGAACCCACATAAAAAAGCTAGGTACAACAGCACACACCTACAACCTCAGCATTGCCATAGATGAGGCCTGGAGACAGGAAATTCGCCAGACAGCTAACCTGGCCTGTGTGGGGAAGTTCCAGGCCAATGAAAGACTTTGTCTCAAACAAAAGATGGAAAGCACCTAAGCATTGTCACTTATGGCTGTCCTCTGACCTTCTATGGGCATGTGTGCACCCATGCACACATTATGGCTCAGGCCTCTGAAATAAGAGCATGGTGAGAACAAGCATGGGATGGGACAGGGAAGGGGAGGGACACAGGACTCAAATGAAGTGCCTTTGCCTGGCCAAGAACTACTCTGAACTTACTTCCTCATTCAAACTCAAGACTCTAAGTATCTTGTACTGGATGGAGAAATGAGACTGAGAGGATTCCAGTGGTTCTCCTAAGACCACGCAGCTAAGAAACAGTGGCTCTCCTAAGACCACGCAGCTGAGAAACAGTGGCTCTCCTAGGACCACACAGCTGAGAAACAGTGGCTCTTCTAGGACCACGCAGCTGAGAAACAGTGGCTCTCCTAGGACCACACAGCTGAGAAACAGTGGCTCTCCTAGGACCACACAGCTGAGAAACAGTGGCTCTCCTAGGACCACACAGCTGAGAAACAGTGGCTCTCCTAAGACCACGCAGCTGAGAAACAGTGGCTCTCCTAGGACCACGCAGCTGAGAAACCGTGGCTCTCCTAGGACCACGCAGCTGAGAAACCGTGGCTCTCCTAGGACCACACAGCTGAGAAACCGTGGCTCTTCTAGGACCACACAGCTGTGATAGTGGAGAAATGAGGTTAGAAACAGCCTCTTAAGACAGCCTTCCTGATAATACTAAGTTTCTTTTTCGTGTTTATTTGGCATTTCTAGATTTTCCTGAGTTAAACATTATTTTATTGAATTTGTCAAGCCTCCCAAAATTTAATTATTTAATGAATTTGGTTAGATCTTTCTAAATGGTGATATGACCAGACAAAATTAAGTGGTCACACCTTGAACTTTGCCTATACCTGAAGTATTGTGAATAGATGAGGGATCCTCCTTCCTCCCCTCCTCTCATGTGGACCATGATGGAAACACTACTGAAGCCTAGCCTGCTGGTTCCAGTGCCTGCTGAACAGACCCTGTCCTATGTGACTTCCTCCTGCACCTTAGCCACACAGATACACCAATTCAGTTATGGCAGGGTGAATTGAGTCCGCTCGAAGGAAATTGGACCATGTGGCAGGATCCCAAACATCCAGCAGGTTTGGTCCAGTTGGCCGAGGCAGCAACTACTTGAGAAGCACCTTAGGAGAGTGACAGTGGGGTCAACAGCTTTTTTGAACCTGGAAATGGGCAACTGAGTAGTAGCAACAGGCCAAAGTGCAGGGACCAAAGCTTGGAGATAACGTAAACTCAGTTTGGTCTTCTAGTGACACGCTGACTTCCTCACCCCGTGTGGGAACTCTGCCATCGTGGATGGAAAAGAAGAATCTCAGAGCACACAGCTAGCTGCTAGGTGCACTCCTCACATAGCAACAGTGCCGCCGGCCTGGGCTGTCACCATGGCCAACCTACACAGAAGTGACTCCGGGACTCTGGGTGGGACCTGGTTCTGGAACTAGCCAGTAAGGCCTGGCCTCCTCTGTAGAAACCAGTGTTTCTCAAGGTCAAGGACAGGTGGGGATGACCTAGAGGGCCCCTTGGGCTCACCTTCTGAGCTCTTGATTCAGTTGGTCAGGTCTGGGGTGGGGCCCAAGACTTTCTAACAAGCTGTCACTGCCTTGCTAGTCTGGCCATCACATGATACAGAATGGCTAAGTTAGGCTACCTCTGACGTAATGCTGTGCACAGAAGCTGGGGTGACCTCTCTTCAGTCACCTGGGAGGCACACAGTGTGTCTACCCTACCCTACTGCCCCCCAATCTTTGGGAAGTTTGAGGTTCTTAGACATAAGGATGGTGTCTGAACAAGCCTATAGTTAGACCTTGTCCTGGTTAAGTCTCAGTCAACCTCTCAATGGTTCTCAACATGTAGGTCATGACCCCCCATGGGATCATCTATTAGATATCCTCCATATCAGATGTTTATAATTCACAACAGTAGCAAAATTTCAGTTATAAAGCAGCAATGAAATAATCTTATGGTTGGGGGTCACCATACCATGAGCAACTGTATTAAAGGGTCTCAGCATTAGGAAGGTTGAGAACCACTGAGCTAGAGTCATCTGAGAAGAGGGACTCTAGCTGAGAAAATGTCCCCATAAGATCTGCCTGTAGTGCATTCTCTTGATTAATTCTTGATGTGGGTAGACCCAACCCACTGTGGGCGGTGCCACCCCTGTGTAGGTGGCTCTGGATAGTGTAAGAATTCGCAGGCTGAACAAACTATGAGAGCAAACCAGTAAGCAGCGCTCCTCCATGGCCTCTGCATCAGCTCCTGCCTCCAGGATCCTGTCCTGACTTCCCTCAGTGATGGACTGTGATGTGGAACCATAAGCTTAAATAAACCCTTTCCTCCCCAAGTTCCTTTTGCTCATGGTGTTCTGTCACAGCAATAGAAATCCTAAGACAGATCTTCCTAACATGACATGACCTCAACTCAATTGCCAACAGTGGCCATTCAAGACCTGTATGTGACACAGGGTTAAAATATATGACCCCTGATGGCAAAGATCACTGTAATGGAGACTTACACCTGAGGCTTTGGGGCTGTGGTGGAACTCTGTCCTCCTGACAAAAGATGGTCCTTAACATCACAAAATTGAAGTAACGGTGATGACCTGACATGAGACCCTCACAAGATCAGGCTAAGAACTCCTGAAGGAAGGGGTGGGGAGGGTCTGATGAGAGTCTGAAAGTCCAGCCACTCGCACCTTTCTGCCCAGCTGCACGTGGTTTGGGATCAAAAGGAGGTAGAAGGTTGACTACAGTCGGGACTGCATCCACACCATGCCGCTCTGTGAGGTCATCGCTACACTGGGGTGGTACTTTGCAGGGATGCGGCTGTCTGACACACACATACTCCTGTAACTCCTCAACCATGCTCTTACAAATAAGCCCAATAACCATTGGTTCACCAAGCTGGATTTGGATGGGACCCTTTCTTTGTTCCTAATTTTGTGTGAGCAGATGTTTGTTTCCATCTCCTCTGGAAAAGTCACAGAATGGAAGTAACCTCAGAAAGAGTGAGTTCATTATATAGTCCAGGAATGTGTACGTATAAACTCAAGCTTCTTGAAGACATTCGCATAGCTGGCTCCCGACGGGAACTTTGAGAGCCTGGTATTCCCGGGTAGCTCCAGATAGATCAAATGCCCTTGCTTGCAAATGCAGATTCACAGTGCTGTCAGCTTTTTACGTGCTACTTCAATAAATGTGTGTTACTCTTTACAGTGGGGCAAAAGCTTGTGTGCGTGTGTGTGTGTGTGTGTGTGTGTGTGTGTGTGTGTGTGTGTGTGTGTTACAGAGCTATTATAACCTTTAGTCATTTATTCTGGCATGTAGCACACAGTACAGTGGTTCTCAGCCTGTGGGTCACCACCCCTTTGGGTGTCAAATGACCCTTTCACAGGGGTTGCATATCAGATATCCTGCATATCAGATATTTACATTATGATTCATAACCCAGCAAAATTAAGTTAGGAAGTAGCAATGAAAGTTTTATGGTTGGGAGTCACCACAACATGAGGAACTGTATTAAAGGGTCTCAGCATTAGGAAGGTTGAGAACCACTGAGATAGTAGATGCATAGTAAACCCTTTCTGAATGAATGAGTGAGGATCTGACTACTGAATGAAGGAACATGAGGAACATAAGTCACCTGCAATGCAAGTCAATACCTGGATCCTAGCCATGGGAGCAACATGCCATTTACAATACTAATGAACACCTGGAACCTCGCTGTTTCTTATCAGAGCAAAGCCTGCAGGGCTAAAATGCTGCAGAAGGCTCAAATGAAACAGAAGAGAAGACAGAGAATGAGGTCTCCACAAGATGCAGTGTTGAGCCAAAGCCAATGAGACATCATTCCATGGTGATGATGGTATCAATTTCTTACATTTGGGTTTTAAGGAAATCCATCAGCAAGTTCATGTGGAAGCCTGGCCTAGCAACTGCCGAAGTGAAATGATTGGAAGATTTGATATATTCAAGTCAAATCAATACTGTTATGAACCATTAAAAGTATACCATAACTCCAAATATATGAAATATGTAAGTATACATATATACACACCTGTAAGAAAATGTGCATGGACAGATGGATGGATGAAGGGAGGGAGGGAGGGAGGGAGAGAGGGAGGGAGGGAGGGAGAGAGAGAGGGAGGGAGGGAGGGAGGGATGAATGGATAGATGGATGGATGGACAGATGGGATGGTTAGATGATGGATGGATGGATGGATGGATGGATGGATGGACAGATGGATGGACAGATGGATGGATGGATGGGATGGTTAGATGATGAATACACAAATAGTAGATGGATGACAGATGGATGGATAGATGAGAGAGGAAAGGGGTAAAGGACAGAGGGGGAGGGAGGAAGGGAAGGAAAGGAGAGAGAGAGAGAGAGAGAGAGAGAGAGAGAGAGAGAGAGAGAGAAAGTAGCTAGATAGCCTACCTTACACAGCTATGATTTTTCCACCTGTTGGTTCAACCAACCACAAATAAAAAACACTTAATAAAAAAATCTGCACCTCTACTAAACATGCACAGACTTTCTTGTTATCTCCTAAGCCATGCAGGGTAGCAACGGTTTACCCAGCATTTACACTCTATTAGGTAATCTGGAGATGATTTAAAGTGTAAGAGAATCTTATAGAGATTATACCCCAATACTAGTGCACTGTGCAGAGGGACTTGAACATCTGTGGAGTGTGGTTTCCACAGGAGTGCTGGACTCCACCACTTGAGAACACCAAGGAACAACTGGACACATCATCTGTCTATCCATCCACTCCTCCATCCATCTCAGCTACACAAGCAGGTGCCATGGTCCACCACAACATTGGCCCTATGATGCCAGCTCAAATCACATAACTATTGCCAACAGTCTACATGGTGGTTCTGTGAATGATGTGGAGTAGGTGCACAGAAGGAAAGGACCCACTTCACCTGGTCATTCAATCACTCAATCAATCCTTAGTAACACTTATGGCTGGTGACGGTGGCATCATTGTTCCAGAAGCTTCTGTCAGAATACTGGTGTCATGCTCAACTCCTTCGATTCCACGCCTTAACCGATACTATCCTCAACAGGTGACAGGTGAGATGGAAGCATCAGCTCACTGCCTCCTCCTGTCAGGTACCCCTGACTCGAGGTCTGAGGTTCACCTCTCACCTGCTCATCCTCCTGCTTCCTCATCCACTCATAAATTCCCAAGACCAATGGGCTCTTTAGTCACCTGATCTCCAACCCATGAGTCCTCCTCAGTGCCTGTCATGTACCTCAAAAAATCAACATGAACTCATAAATCCAAAGTGAATTTTTTCCTCAGTAGCCACTCTTATGAACCAGCCCATGGAGCAGAAGTGGACTCCTCCTCCTTTACCAGCCCCACAAATACTAACTCCACTGCCAAGACTTAATTCCGTTCTCTAAACACGCTTCGGGTTGGTGTATGGCTCTGCAGATTTGCTGCCTACCCTTTAGTGGATGGCGGTCACCTGCAGTCTGAATCACACCTTCCCAACTAGATTCCTTTCTCAGCCTGTCCCTTCCCAGTCCTTCCCAAAGGAGCCCGTTGGTTGCTACGAGCCAACCCACTCACCTTCTCCTGCACTGGCATCTTCAATAGCTTCCTATTGCACTTGGAAGAAAGCCCCGGTTTTTCACATGTCCCCCAGAGTTCTTGCCCACAGTTGCCCTGGAATTCATCTGTGATCCATTCTTCTACCCCCTCCCAGCTCATCACTCCAAAACAGTGGCTTTGAGGGTTTTTTTTTTTTTTAATGCCCTTTTCTCTTGTTTCTCCATTGTTCTTCAGCTCTCTCCTATCCTTTCATCTGGAACAAACCACCACCCTTCCATATCACTTCCCAAAGCATTTCCAAACTCCTGAATCTGAGCTATGATGACCTGTGTCAGCCCCTCCCAAGTTCATACTGACATTTGGAAATAGGGTCTTTGAAGGCAGCACGGCCCCTCAGGGCCAGGACCACTACCATGATCTCCCCATGGTCCCCAGAGGCTCCCAGATCCTCCTAATACTCACAGAGATGATGTGCCCCTTGAGGCCATGGGCAGAGTCAGCACACTCTATTACGGCACTCAGCTGGGGGTAACCCACTCCTGTCTTGGTTCGGGTGGTGCACACAGAACCTGTGCAGAAGGAGAGGTGGATTCAGCGAGGGTTGTGCCTGAATAGAACACAACCTAAAATGATACCCCTTCACCATCACATGGTGCTGCCTCAGTGAAGGGGTGACTTTTGCATAACAGTGGATGTACGCTTGCAGGACGAGTACTGACTGGTCAGTTACATGGTCTCACTATACACTGCACCACTGGCCATGTGTGTCCCTCATGTCTTCACCATTGTCATCGGCAGATGTCCGGGACGTCATCTCCCACACCACCCTCACCGCCCCCCCATGTGATGTCTACTCCCCTGCAATGGTCGAGCACAGGCTCCAGTCTCCTCCCTCTCCTCCATCCATCCTTCACTCTTCCACATATGCAGATTCCACTTCTAGGAACCACTGGGAATCCTCCCAGCCTTTTCCAAGCTTTTTCACCTTCAGCTTTGGTCGTTACTAACCTCCCACTTCACTGCCCAGCCTAGGAGACTACTTGGTATGATTGTCATGGAATGCATTTGCATTAGGGGGAAGGGCTTATCCCTGGGCCTGACAAACCCTTGGGAGGAGGAAGCCACATAACGGTATTTCTATTATTCAACCCTGGCCCAAACATAACCCAGTTTCCATGTTTAGTTCCATGTTATATCTCCTGCCCCATTTCCTTGAACCCCCTGGGTCCCCACTTAGCCTAGACCTGAGGTCAGCCTGGCTCTCAGTAGTCATGCCAACACATGGGTATCTTTCTACCTTGCCTCTTCCTGTCCCAATGTCCCATTCAGTCCTGGTTGTGTTCTCTTGGGTCTAGGGGGACACCAAGATCCAATGTCCCCTGTTCCCACTTCTAACTCATCTTACCCCCAAAGCAAGTGAGTACCCACCTCCGTGCCCCATCTGCCTCCCCTCTTATCTGCCCCTCTTCCCTGTGCTCTTACCACTGACTTTTCAGCAAGTTTCTTCCCTCCTCAGGGGTTCTCTGTACTCTGGGTTTTTCCCTCTTTCCCCTCTCCCCCTTTCTCCTCTTCTATCTCTCCCCTCCACTACCCACTCACATTCCCTACTACCCCAGCCAACCCTCGCTCATTTTTCAGGCTTCATCTTAAACGTCGCTGCCCCAGGGAAGCTGTGCATCACGTTGTCTTTGGAGAAGCCTGCTTCAGTCATTATGTGTGGAGGAGTGTTGGGGAGCATTTTCTCTGCTGCATAGGGAGCTGTGGGGAGTTCATCCCCTCGTCTAACCTGACACTGAGAAGAGCCTCGTGCATGAGAGCTCTATAAATAGCATGGAAAGAATGCAGGGAAGCATGAGTGAGTCACATGACACTTCCGCTCTGCCACTGCTCACCTTCTCCTCCATGTCTTGCAGGGTCTCTATGTGCTGTTTTAGGGGCAGACCAGGTATTGTTCCTCTTGCTCAGAAAGTTATGAAGTGCCTAAGTGGGTGGCAATGAGGAAAACCACAGGATAACAGTGGAGCTTGAAGTCTCCCTGTAGTTAAAAGCCTGCATGTTTTATGAGCAGACAGGGCCATTTTCCAATACATGCACTTACACGTGATATGTCACAGCACAAGGGGTCCTCTTCCTATGGCAGCATTTGCCCTCATGCCCCTTGCATGAGCTTCCATTTTTAAGACTGTCTTTTTGGGGTAGAAGGGTGTGTGTGTGTGTGTGTGTGTGTGTGTGTGTGTGTGTGTGTTTGTGTGTGTGTGTGTGTGTGTGTGTGTGTGTGTTGCATATATCTGTGTGTCTGCTGTTATTTTTAGTCCCAGATAAATATCTTCTTTCCCTCTCTCCAATGCTGTGTCTGCGTAATAATGGATGTCCAGGACAGAATTCTAGAACATGGTAGTGAGAATGCATGCTTGGGTATGGGACACAGGAAGGCAAACGCCAGCCAGTCCCAGTAAGAACAGTAACTCATAGGTTAAGACTGGAACTTAACTTGGATTAAATTAAGAAGAGATTAAGGCTCTACTTGATTCCTTCATTCAAGAGGCCCGTGGGTGGGCCTCATGTGTAAGAGGTGGATTAGTATCAGGTGGGGAGTCAGTGTGGCTAACATCTGGGCCACAGGTCATGTTCAAATGTGGCCACTTAGTCACAAGACTATTTACAATGTTTGGGGTCCTTCAAACATTCACATGAACCTAGCCATTCTTGTTTATTAGCTTTCCTCGTGTATTCCCTACCCCAACCTTCCTCTTCAGGGTGAATGGCTCATCAGTGATCTATACAGCCTGCTCTTCCACACTAACATGCTAAAGCAGGGCCTCAAAACTCAACTACGTGCCTGTAATCAGACTTTCTTTGGACTGCCAGCTCCTGAATAACAACACGGAGACTTTTTTTTATTAATGATGAGGTAAAAGAGAGACAGATCTTCACAGTGTACAAAAAGATTAACCCACAACACATGGCTGCTCACGTGGAAGGTGCTTGGGGTCATCAGAGAACAGCTCAATGACCTCCCAGGAGCTTCGTGGGGAAACTCAGTGATCTTCCTCAGAATGTGCCCTGAGCCGCTGGGTGAGTCTCTTATGGTTCCCATGTGGCCACCTCCAGGAACCCCAAGCCCCAGTCCCCTGTTCCCCACAGACAGCCCTCCTGGGATCCCAGCAGGTCTTACCCGGTCCAACTCCCACTTTGATGATATCTGCTCCAGAAAGGATGAGCTCTTCCACCATCTCGCCTGTTACCACGTTTCCTGCCTATGACAGGAAGGACACAGCTCTCCATCACAGGAAAGACTCTGGCAGGGGTGGGGTACAGGGGTCATGGAGTGGTCAGTGGGAAACTCCACTTCTGACCCCAAGGGTATGTGTATATTGAAGCTACCAGGGTGCCAGGAGACAAAAAAACACTACATCCAATTGTGAAGTTGATTTAAGTCTGAGAATCTGTGAGTATGTTCCTGGCTCCCTCGTCTACTAAATTCCAACACAGAAGCTGATAACAGGAGATCCCTTTTGGGGAAGTCACCTGGGTGAACTAATGACATGCAATGCTGCAGAAATGTAGAATTTTTAGAAACATAGGTAATTCTGAGGGTGTCTGGGCCAGGCTTATGGAACATCTCAACACTGGTCAGATCAAAACAAGATCTTCTAGGGAACCCCAAATCCATAAGCAATGAAACCCAGTCAGCTGATCAAAACCCTTAGCAATGGGCATGAGCGACTTTGGCATCTGTAAAAGCCCTGGGGAATCTCTATAGAACCCAGAAAGCCACGGTTAGAAAACTGACCTTCTCGTGGTTGAGAAAGCACCAGAGTGGCCCTAGAGCTGGGGTTCCCACCTTGGTAGGAAAGGGCAGGCCAGCCCTAATGGGCCATATGCCCCTGGCACAGGCTCTGTCTACAAATGGAGAGAAGCTTCAGTCCTAAGAATAGACCTACAAGCCAGGAAGTGGCGGAATCCATCAAGCACAGGAATGCATCTGCGCCGGAAATAGTACAAGCTCTCTGACTGCGGGAGCTTGAGAGAGCAAAAATAGGCCTTTGATTACAACTCACTGCCCCCATGGATTCTTCAGCTGGTACTCGGGATCCTTGGCAACGTGCCCTGACTGGGTTTTCACAACCGTGCGAAGTCACATTTTACAGAATGCAGCCTTACTCACTGTACTCCCACCAAAGCCCAAGTGTCCTTTCGCTGAATTAATTCCCTGAGGGAAAATTTCCTTTTTTAACTTATACAAAATAACTTGAACTTCATAGAAAAAAAAAAGGTTGTTAGAAAGAGGTGACGAGGCCAGCTTGAAGCTGCTTGAGTATAAGCACCAGCTGCCAACAGAAAATGATGACAGATGTCGCAGATGGAGGACTGGGGTTGGGTTAAAGGTAAAGCTATTTTCCTGTAAATTCAGCCGGGAAGTGTAAAGGCAAAGTTAGAACCATCTCTATAAAAATAAAATGCACACGAGCGGACAATACAATCAACAAATAGCCAGCTAGAGAAAAGCACGTGGAGCTACGACAAAGCGTGACTAGCTGGAACATGTGGAGAACTCATAAGCTCCAGAAGAAAAAAAATTAAAAAAAAACACAGAGGGAGACATGGCTAATATAAGTCGCAAGTTTACTCAATTTCAATAATAATCAAAATTAATACACCAGTGTGAGTCTACTTTTCATATATCAAATCGGCGGTGTTTATTTTTTGTTGTTGGTGGTGGTTTTTTCGAGACAGGGTTTCTCTGTGGAGTTTTGGTGCCTGTCCTGGAGCTCACTCTCTAGACCAGGCTGGCCTCGAACTCACAAAGGTATGTGCCACCACCGCCTGGCGACCATCAGTGGTTATAAACACTAAATATTGAGAAGAAAATATCACATAAACTCTCGCTACTGGTGGGATTTCTTTTCTAGCACAAGTTTTCCTGGAAAGAAATTGGAGCTTCAAAAGTGTGCATGTCCCTTGTTCCATGAATGCTGAGATTCTCTCCCAATGAAATTATCACAAGCATGGCCAAAGATTTAGCCAAAAGACATGTCATTCACAAAGTGAAAAGCTGTTTATTTCTCCGATAGGAATGGTTCTTCTGGAAACCGTGAAGACCCAATTCAGACAAAAGAGGACAAGACCCAATCGGAAATAAAGATAACAGTCAGGCTTTGGTGTGAAGTTTCCAGTTCTGCATAGGTGGCCCCTTGGGCATGGGAGTTAGGTCTGTGGGTAGGAAGGGGCTGGTTTGGGTGATTAAGAGAGGGTGCTTTCTATCAGTACGAAGTGCCTTGTGTAGGGAGTGGATACAGGCTTGAGAGTGTGATAGCCCATGGAAGCATGATAGGCCCTGTCACTATGGTAGTCATGCCTGTTCACTTCCTAGGCAGCCATGACAAAACAAAAACTATGTGCCCCAATCTGAGGCACGGAGGCAGGCAGGAAGCAGGTCCCACTAGTCATCCCCACTGTCCCGGTGTCATGGTTTACATCTCAAATATCCCCAAAGCTCATAGGCAAGATGCTGGGTCCACAGTGCAGCAGGATTGACAGGTGGCACTTGGGGAATTGAGGGAGCCACCGCATCAACCAACGGGTTCATCCATTCATGAATTCCTAACTCCTTGAGGTCTTGGGAGGGGGTGGGAACTTCCGGACACCAGGGCCCAGCTGGAGGAAGTGGGTGCTAGGGGCGTGCCCTTGAAGGATGTGTCTTATCCCTAGCACCGTCATCTCCGAGTCTCTGCTTCCTGTGAGGTAAGTGGTTTTCTCCACCAAATACACCTTGTCATGACGTTCACCTTGACACAGACCCAGAAACTACAAAGCTATGTGACTCCGACCTGCAATATCTGAAACCTGAAGCCAAAACAAACCTTAACTTAAAAAAACCCAAACTTTTTCTCAGGTCTTGTCAGAAAGCAGACTAATAGACCCAGGGAAGCTGGGTGACTTCCAGCTTCAAGGTCTTAGTTAAAAAATGAGATCCTGGGCCGGGCGGTGGTGGCGCACGCCTTTAATCCCAGCACTCGGGAGGCAGAGGCAGGCAGATCTCTGTGAGTTCGAGGCCAGCCTGGGCTACCAAGTGAGTTCCAGGAAAAGCGCAAAGCTACACAGAGAAACCCTGTCTCGAAAAACCAAAAAAAAAAACAAACAAAAAAAAAAAACCGAGATCCTGGGCATGGTGGCACATGTCCATAATCCCAGCAACACGGAAGGTTGAGGTAGTAAGATCACAAACTTAAGGCCAGTGTAGACAGCTCAGTGTCTCTAAATTAAAAGTAAAAAAGATGGCCGGGGGTGTGACTTAGAAGAACATTCATCTAGTATGTTTAAAGATCTGGGTTCTGTCCGGGGCGGGGAGGGGAGGAGAGGAGGGGAAGAGAATGAAAACAGCCCTGTTTAAGCATGTGAAGCCATAGGTGCAATGCCCCACTGGCCACAAGTGAACTGCAAGGCAACAGGGCATTTGGAGGAGCACTGGCCTGGTGCAGAGGCCAGGAATCGCCTGCTTCTGCAATGATTCTAAAAACACTCAGCATTCACCCAGTACCCTTCAGCTCAAGAACACTGGGTAAATGCTAATTCCTCCTCACCGTGTGTGCCACTGAGAGCCAGAAAAGAGAAATTAACATTTTCAAAACCACCACCGAGAACCAAAGGCATGAGCGTCCACTGGAGGTTTCTGAATGAACCATGGATTCCACGGATCAGCGCAGGCGGTGAATGGTTTAGGAATAAACATTTACCTTGCCAAAGTCTTCAGTTCATTGCTAGGGAAACCAACTGGAGCAACGGAACACCTCCCAGCTGGCCAGCAGGCCTGCGGAGGCCCTCGCTGCTGGAGGTTGCCTAGGGGCTTGTGGGAACTCACCATCCATCCCTTCTGCCATGCTCCATCTTGGCAACCCCTGGCTCCGCCCTTGCTGCACACACTTCCCTGTTTCCCATTCCCCCCTCCTTCCTGTACTGCCCAGTCTCCCTTGGTCTTTATTCTTGAGGATGGCACACAACGTTTACAAACAGGCCAAATGTGGCCCTCCCCACCAGCCAGCCACTGCAAGCTTGGAACCTCTTGAGAAGTGGTGCCTGTCTCTATTTTTGTGTGTCCATATGTGTGTATATGAGAACTTTGTGCCTAAGTATGGAGGCCAGAGGTCAACCTCATGACACCATCCACCTTATTTTTTGTGACGGACCTCTCCCCTTTCACCTGCTACTCTGCCATTCAGCTAGGCTGGCTGAGCTACGTCCCCATCCCTTCTCTCACTTCTTCAAACAATTCCACTGCCCAGGTCCCACCGTTGTGCTGTGACTCACTGTTCAGAGCACATGCTTTCAATGAAACTTACTACCCAAAAGCAATGGAGCACCTATTGGGGTATGCTGTATGGGTAAAAAAAAAAAAAAAAAAAAAAAAAAAAAAAATAGCATCCATGTAAATCCCACAATTATTCTCCATGTCTTAGTGTCCTCAAACTCCTTTTCCCAAGCAAGGAACATGAGAATTAAAAAGTCCCCATAGGGTTCCGGTCATGAGCCCACAGACTTCAGGAATGCTGTGATCTGAATGTCTATGGTGTCCTCTCAAACTTCATATCCTGAAACCCCAACTCCAGGGCACTAGGATGGAGGGATGAGGTCTCCAAGAGGGCAGGCTCATGACTGGGATTACTGCTCCTTAGAGAGGTCTGAGGGAGCATGTGCAGACCTTTCTGCAATTCAAGGACATACCTACAAGGTGTGCATTACCTATTAAGGAACAGTGTCACCAGACAGTGGGCAGACCTTGGCCTTGGGCGTCCAGTAAGTTTCCACTGTTTATGAGTCACCCAGTGTAGGGTCTTTTGACACAGCCCGAAGGGAGTAAGACAGGGCACTGAGTTGAGTTTAATGGTGCTAGAACTAGCTACCAAGTGGAGACAGGAGAAAAGAGTGAGCAAGGCTTCTGGGAAAGAGGAATGGCCTCCGGCCTTGGTAATCACAAACCCAGCTGAGAAAACAGCAGGGGGATCTCAAATACACCACGAGGCAAAAGATGACACAAGACACAGACAGGCTGACCACTCACAGAAAGCTTGGACCGGGCCAACGCAAACGGTGTTGTTTAGGAATGTGTAAGCGACACCACCAGACAGTGGCCAAGAGGGAAGTAGTAACTAAGAGGAAACCTGAGGTGAGGCCCTCCGGATGCAGGGTCGCTGAAGTGGGGCTTATAATGCCCTAAGAAACCTCCCTGTGTGTGCACTTTTCATAATTTATAAAGTTACCAAAGATGTGAAACAGAGCCACTAAGCCGCCTCCTTAAGCCTGCGTCGTTTCCCATTAATCCTTTGCAAGCAACCTGCATGCCATGAGGGTGGAATGTGGAAAAAGCTTCTCAGCTGTTAACCTCCATGTTTCCAGAGCAACTAAAACAGGAGAGGTAGATCCTACCCCTGCAGACACCCCCAGACCCCTGCAGACCCCTCCAGATCACAGCAGCCTTGGGCCTTTCCTTCTTTCCCTGTCTCACGGAATCCATAAAGGGCACAGTATCCCTAACAAATACATGTTGAGATTTCTACATGCCTGACCTGGAATCAGAGAAGTTAAGCTTAATGTCAAATGCTATTCAAGGCCACCACATCCCAGTCAGAGACTGGGGCTTCTGTTCTTCTGGAATTCCAGATTTCTCTTCCCTCTTTTAAGTGGCCGGAAAGAAAGTTCCCACATAGGCTACTGACAGGGGCGCCAGGTGGGGCCTGGAACTGGGAGTGCATGAGTGGTAATGGGGCATAGGAAAGGATCGCAACTTCACCATGCTCCAGTAGGCCCAAAGTCAGCCTCCCCAACTAGAAACAAAGGCACCGTACCTTCCACCCCATACTGCCCAGTGGCAGGTGAATAAGGACAAGGGGATGCTACCAAGTCTAAATGTGCAGTTTTGTTATGTTAATGTGGCATTGTGATAAATCCCCAAATCTAAGAACAAATCAGAGTTTTTTGTTTTTGTTTTTTTATTTATTTACTTTTATTTTATATGCATTGGTGCTTTGCCTGTAGGTACGTCTGTGTGAGAGTGTCAGATCTTGGAGTTACAGACAGTTGTAAGCTGTATGTGGAATTTAAACCCAGGTCCTCCAGAAGAGCAGTCAGTGCCTTTAACTGCTGAGCCATCTCTCCGGCCCCACAAATCAAAGTTTAAGATTCCTGGTCTATAGTAAATGTGGGATAACTGTTCCTAGTCTTTACCAAGATGTTGGAAACAGGAGAGGAAACTGGCATCTCCCTAAAATACACTGAGTACTCATGGATGCAGGAGAAAGCTAAACTCTTACTCTCACATGCAACAAACACATGTTTTGTGATCCAAACACATGGGTGTCCTCCCAAGCACTAAGGAATTCCCAGCAGAAAGTCCTACAGTTTAACTCAGTTTAGATGGTACCTGGAAATAGCGTCAGATCCCACAGCTCTGATGGAGAGAGTGTCACACCCGACAGATCTGAGCTCAGTCCCAACCCAGAGCAGTAGGCTACCCACAGCCCCTATTAAACCCAAGATTCGATGACCGCCTTCTCGGGTCATTTGCTGGAGTGGCCCACAGACTCAAATACACACAGTGGCTGGCTTGCTCGCTCAGCAAAGGCTGGGGAGGATGTAGAGAAGTCAGATGAAGATCTGTCTCAAGAGCAGGTAAGAGCTAAGAGGAGCTGGGTCAGGAATCCACATCAAAGGGTCAACAGAGAAAGATTCCCTTGGCAGCTTTATCATTAGGAAGTCTATCTCAGGAAGTGCAGGCCTAGGTATGCTGTGAAGGGGCTCCCTAAAAGGTTCAGTTCTCAGCGGGAGATGCTGCTGAGAGGTGGTGACTGAATCAAGAAGGTACTGACTTCACTGATGAATTCATCTCATCCACTGATGAGTTCATAGGGAAACAGGCTACATAAAGAACTAAGGGAGACCTCATTGAAGAAAGTATATGGATAAGGGCCTGTCTTTGAAGGGAAATACCTTGACCCTGACCCGTTTTCCTTTTCATGAGGTGATTTCTGTAGCTGTGGTAAAATATCATGACCAAAAGCAACTTAGCAAAGAAAGGTCCCCAAAGAGACGACTGAACTCCACTAGCAGAAACAATGCCTTTCTACCAACTTCCTGTGGGGGAAATGTGAGGCAAACAGGGTTGAAAACACAGAGGTAGCAGGGGCGAATCATGCACTGGTCATTCCCTACATACCATACTGACTAAGACCAGTAAAGATGGGTAAAAACACAACAGGTTTTTTGTCCCTAACGCCCAGCTGTAACTCTCAGGATTACCATATCCTTTAGCCAGTCCACCTGAGAGGAGTCAACATAGCTTCCCTGAGTAAGGGTGCCGATAGTTGGGAAAATACAGAAAGGGATGAAAAGTCCCAAAACAAAGGTCTTAGATATAATGTCATCTCGACCAACCTACCGTCATAATTGACTCTCATAAAATGACTATGTCACAGAGTCTGACCCCAGGGGCACAGATGTCTGCTGACAAGCACGGGTGGGGTGTAGGACAACATGCTGAACTGAAAGCCTGGCATGTGTTTTCAGTTTTTAAATAAATACACTATCAAGGGGCGATGGAGATCCCACCCCCTCTTTTTTTACAGGTGTCATCTGCTAACAGACAATAGATACCATTTACCACCATCTGTGATGTTGATCAGGATTGTATTCATTTTTTAGAGGAAAGCTAGTTCTTCAGATCTTCCCTTTCTTGGGGATTCAAAACTACTCTTGCAACAAAATGGAAAGGCACAGGCCCCACCCCCAGCACACTGCATCCATCTCCTAGAGTCCTCATCTTGAGACCCTCCCATCATACCTACCATGATGGTGTGCTCAGGGAATTTGGATCGGACCAGTTTCACGAATTCCACAAAATGTTCCGAATACCCATTGGCCACATCCAGGCAGATGAACTTCAACTGTGGCACAGCTTCCAAGATGCGACTCATCTTCTCTAGATCATTCTGCCCACTGCCCGAACTCACGGCTACATGCTGTGGCAAAGTGAAGCATAGAAGACAGCCATGAACAGCAGTTTTCAAAGGAAGATCCCCTCCCCCCGAATCTGGCAACCCTCTGAGGTCTACCCTGAGCAAACACAGAGGCTCTATTCAAGAGACAAACAGCAGCAGAGGTAGAGGAGACCTGCTCCTTCCATGGCTGACCTAAACTTTATTTTTTCTTTCGCACCCTTGACTTACACCCATCCTTGAACCTGGGATTCGGCAATAAAACCTCACAGTAAACAGATTCTGAAATCCTTGAGGCCTTATCCTCAGCTTCCACTCAGTTTTCTCAAGCTTGCTGTGTTGAACTACTGTAGAGCTACTGATGCAAAATGTGTCCTGGGGGAAACTCACAGAAGGGCACCATGGGAAGTTTCCAGAAAGAGCAAGTGAGAACAACACCCATTTACAGGTTAAGGAAATCTATGGCTGGGATATGCCTGAACTGGAAGAGTGCTTAAGGCCCTTCTCTTCTGCCTACTGAGCTCAAGGCCAGTCTGAGGTACATCATGCCCTGAATGATGTTAGTATTGTCAACTTGTGAGATTCTAGAATGACCTGGGAGACAGGCCTCTTGGGCATGCCTTTGGGAGATTACCTTGGTTGCATTAGTTGAGGTGGGGGGCCCGTGACACCATTCCTTTGCTGGGATCCTGGGGTATGTGTAAATGGAGAAAGGGAGCTGAGCAGCATGCATTCATCACTCTAGGCTTCCTGATTGAGGGTGCATGTGATCCGCTGCTCCAAGCAGCTGCTACCTTGACCTCCTACCATGACAGCCTGTACCCTTGAACTGTGAACCAGAATAAATGCTCCCTTAAGGTGATTTTGTCAGAGTGTTTCATCACAGAAATAGAGGGGGGAAACTAAAACATTGTGTCTTAAAACAAACAAGTAAATAAAACCAGGGGCTGGAGAGGTGGTTCAGTGGTTAAGAGTGCTTACTGCTCTTACAGAGGACCCAGGTTTGGTTCCCAGCACCCACACAAAGGCTTACAACCATATGGAACTCCAGTTCCAGAGGATCCAACACCTTTCTCTGGCGTCTGTTGGCATTAGGCATACATGTAATGCACACAGACACATGCAGGCAAACACACACATAAAAATAAGTCTTTTTAAAAAGCTACACCCAGGTTGATGTGAGATTGTTGTTTTGTTGTTATTAAACAGTAATATGCAATGATTAGCTATATAGCATTTGTATTACATGGGACATTACAAGTCTTATAGAAATGATTTAAATCTATAGGAGGATATATATAAGTTAGATGTAGATTTATCTATAGAACCTCAGCAACCAAGGACTTTGGCATATGCAAGGAGCATGCAGAGACACTCTGAACAATATATCAAAAACGAAAGACTTTATATTGAGACAGAATTATTTTATCTCTTAAACCAAATTTTTTGTAGTGGAAGTCCACACCTAATTAAATCATAGTGACATCAGCCACAGCCATGCCAGCACCCAAAATCATTATCTCATCATAAATGATCTGCCCACAAAGAGGCAAGCCCAGACCTCACTGCTGGATTTGGCTTAGAACCAGCAGAATGTATTGGAAGGAAACTCAGTTATGTGATGGGAGGGCTTATAGATATCATTTTTGAACACCCATTTACTTAGTGGATCTGGGCTACTGAGACAGAGTCACCCATCCTGGCTAATTTTATATCAACTTGACACACGCTACAGTCATCTCAGAAGTGGGAATCTCAATTGAGAAAATGCCCCTACCAGACTGGGCCTATGGGCAAGCCTGTGGTACATTTTCTTGATTGATGGCTGATGTGAGAGGGCCCAGCTCACTATAGGCAGTGCCACCTGTGGGCTGGTGGTCCTGGGTGATATAAGAAAGTAAGTTAGGCAAACTATAAGCCAGTAAACAGTACTCTTTCTTGGCCTCTGCTTCCCTTCCTGCCTGTCTTGAGTTCCTACACTGACTTCCCTAGATGATGGACTACTCAATGTGCATTCTGTAAGATGAAATAAACCCCATCCTCCCCAAGTTGCTTTTGGTCATGGTACTTCATCACAGCAATAGAACCCCAACTAAGACATCACTTTAAGGACACGACAATTTTAGCATATTTAGTTATGCCATTATCATAGAACATTTTCCTGGTTCCCAGAAGGATTTTTGATCTTTTGTGACAGCACTAGGTACTGAATCTAGGGTGTCACACACTTTTTAATCCTCACAGGTAAATCCTGGCTGAGCTACATCACAAGCTCCCTGCTCCTTTTTATTTTAGAGACAGGGTCTAAGTTTCCCAGGCTGCCCTTGACCTTGAGTTCCTCCTGCCTCAGCCTCTTAAGTAACTAAGATTACAGGCTACGGCACCAGGCCTGGCTCCAAATGGACGTTAGGCATTACTCTTTAATTCCTTCCTCCTGCTACCAGGCCCCAGATAACCATGTCTCTGAGTATTTGCCCACCATGGGCAATTGTTAATGAAATCACACTTGTGGGCTTTTGTGTTTGGTTTTTACTCTGCAAAATGTTCTCAAGATTTGTTTACACTATAACATAAGTCAGTACTTCATTTCCTTTTGTGGCTGAACAACAGTCTATCATATTGGTTTATTTGTCCACCAACTAGACATTTTAGTTGTTTAGTTTATATTTCCCACTTTGGGGCTATTGTAAATGTCATGAGCATTCATGAACAAGTCTATGTGTGAACACATGGTTTCATTTCTTCTAGAAATGGAACTGCTGGGTGACAGGGTAACTCATGCTTTACGTTCTTGAGGAGTATCTTAAGGTTACTATTTCTGTGACAAAACACCATGACCAAAGCAACTTGGAGCTGAAAGGCTTTATTTGGCTTCTGCTTCCAAGGAAGTCAGGACAGGAACTCAAGCAGGGCAGGAACCTGGAGGCAGGAGCTGATACAGAAGCCATGGAGGGTGCTGCTTACTGGCTTGCTCAGCCTGATTTCTTATAGAACCCAGGACCATCAGCCCAGAAATGGCACCACCCATAATGGGGCTGAGCCCTCCCCTATCAATCACTAATTAAGAAAATGTCCTACAGGCTTGCCTACAGCCCGATCTTATGGAAGGATTTTCTTAACTGGGGTTCCCTCCTCTCAGATGACTTCAGCCTGTGTTAAATTGACATTAAACCATCCAGCACTAGGAGTTTTTAGGTCATTTACAAGGCAGTCTCAGCACCTACATTCCTCCCAACTATATACAAGCATTCCAATTTCTCCACATCAACGATTCTCACATCATTCTAATGACAGCCATCTTAGCAGGTGTGTAGAGTACTGAACTACAAGGCAATTTGTTATAACTAGGACACGCTGTCTGTAGCCAGGAAAAAGCACTAAGATTGGATTCACCTAGAAACCCCTAAGGAAGCAAGGCCTTCCCAGACTCTGGGGATGGATGCTTTACTCTCCATGGTGTCCTCACAGGGAAAGCCTGTGTTTTCTAGTACCCGGTGCGGCAGGTTTCCTCAGCAGAGCCCTCGGCAGCGACCCACAAGCCTCCAAATACTTGTGACATCACTGAAGCCTCTTCCCCTCAGCCCTTGTCACTCAAACGTGTCATCATACCTGCAGGCACTCAGGGTGGTTTTCCGCAAAACATTTCCAGTCTTCCAAGGAGTAATGCTTGTGAACGGGCTGTAAACATGGCATGCTAGGAAACAAAACCGATTATCTGTCAGGAAGGAGCCAGGGAAACCCATCTCCCCCTCCACCTGCGGGATAAGCTGCAGACAAATCCATCTGTGGCTGCCATTCATGCCTAATTTGCTCTGAATGTGTTCCTAGTAACCAAAATCAAACAAAGGTGTGCACAATGAAGCAAGGATTCCAAAATGGCCTCCTGCTCCGATATGATCAGACCACGTGTGTTCAGCCAGGGAAAGTCTGCCAAGAGGCAAGAATAAAGGAGCTTTCCTGCCCAGCTGGCCCGTCTAGCTTTTGCCCACACCCAAGAACACATATGTAGAGGGGCCCCCAGACCAGAGAGTGAGCATCGTAATGCAAGCTTCTGCTCAGCCAACCAAGGGACCTTGCCTTACACCCAAAGCTTCCTCCAATACATAACCTAAATACTTTTTTTCTGAAAGCCAAGAAGGGAGGAGGTTATGTAGATAACCCTACAACCTCTGACTATTGAACTCGACTTGACCACCATTGGGCCAATGCTTTGCAGACGCCATGGAATTCTCAGAACAACTTTGAATAGAATTATTATTGTTATGAGAAATAGCGCTTAAAGAATTTAAGAAATATATAGCAAAGCTGCGGTAGGGTGGCACATGCCTAAACTCTCTATCACTTAGTGCTCTGAAGGCTGAAATTGGAGAACCTATAGCAGCAGAAGACTGCTATAGAGCAAGACCCAGCCTCAAAGAGGAGGGTAGGACAGAGGAGGAAGAAATAATTAATTTAGCAACTGCTTACAACAATGGCCAGAATCAAACTTCCCTTCCCTGAGGTCTCTCTAATTTCTGAATCACCCTACACCTCCAATTCCCCACTATAAAATTCCTATGACTCTATTAATTCACACTGTCTGTGGATCCTAAAAATAGAAAACTCACAGAACCACACATGGTTATCTCTGCCAACGTAGGCTATGGCATTTGGGGGAACTTTCCCATGGAAATGGGAAAGGCCTGAGTGAGGTAACCCAGACTCAGAAACAAACATGGTATGTACTCACTCATAAGTGGATACTAGATGTAAAGCAAAGGACAACCAGACTACAACCCACAGCTCCAGAGAAGCTTGCTAGCAGGGAGGAGAATCCTAAGAGGGATGCATGGATCACCCTGGGAAGGGGAAATAGATGAGATCTACGTGAGCAAACTGGAGGTGGGGGGCAGTGGGGGTTGGGTGAGGGTTGAGAACATAAGGGAATGGGATGGTCAAGCTAGAACCAGGGACAGAATGGGAGATCAAGAAAAGAGATACCATGATAGAGGGAGACATCAAGGGAACAGGGAGAAACAGGGTGCTAGGAAGTTTCCAGGAACCACATGGATGGCCTCACCTTAGACTACTAGCAATAGTGGAGAGAGTGCCTGAACTGGCCTACTCCAGTGATCAGATCGGTGACTACCCTGTCATCATAGAGCCTCCATCCAGTAACTTATGAAAGCAGATGCAGAGATCGACAGCCAAAATACCAGGCCGAGCTCCAGGAGTCCAGTCGAAAAGAGAGAAGAGGGATTCTATTAGCAAGGGGTATCAATATCAAGACCAGAAAATGTACAGAGACAACCAAACCAAACTAGTGGGGAACTCATGAACTGTGAACCAATAGCTGTGGAGCCTCCATGGGACTGGACTAGGCCCTCTGCATAGGCAAGACAGTTGTTTAGCTTGACCTGCTTAAG
>NC_081420.1:18225110-18305110 GCF_949786415.1 Peromyscus eremicus
TGCCTGCCTGCCTGCCAGATAGAGATACAAGGTGTGTGTGTGTGTGTGTGTGTGTGTGTGTGTGTGTCTGTCTGTCTGTCTGTCTGTCTGCCAGACAGAGATACAGGGTGTGTGTCTGTGTGTGTGTGTGTGTATGTGTGTGTGTCTGTCTGCCAGATAGAGATACAGGGTGTATGTGTGTGTGTGTGTGTGTGTGTGTGTGTCTGTCTGTCTGTCACAAAGACTGGGCATCACACACAGGCAGAACTGCAGCCAGGACTGGACAACTTCCCAGCAACTTAATACCGTCCACACTGGCCATGGCAGGGCATAACAGAATAAAAACCATTGCGCCTTTTCCCCCTGTCTACCAATTCAGGAAGCTGTTTTCTTTTCATGCAGGAAAGTTCTATAAACCATTCTAATCATGAGGAGAGTCCCAGCTCAGGCGCGTCTCACCATCACTTTGAAGCATCCTGTGCCTCTAGCAAGTCTTAATGTCCAGGTTAGGAAGACCTCCAGAGAGATCTGTGAGTTTGTGCTTGTTTGTGGGTAGCTGTTTGCTGTGCGGTGGAAACAAGCCACCCCAGACTTCAGAAGCAAGATGAAATAAACTTCTTGGTTCATGGGCAAATTGTGCAGAGTGGGCTTTGTGTGGGAGCCCGAAAAGGTGGAAGTGCCATTCAAAGGTTGCCAGAGCCCACGAATAAACTTGCCTTGATGAGGCATCTGGACCGCCTCCAGTTCCTAGCAAGATCCATGCCCAGCCTTCCTGAAGTGCACCATTGAGGAAACTTCTTGAGAATAGGTTGACTGACACGGGGAGCAACATGGAGAGAATGGCTTTAATGAGCCAAAAAATGTGATTTCAAATGTCCCTGTCTCCTGGTGTCACTGCTGGCCTCTGCCAGCAGAGGCAAAGTCTTGCTCACTGGCACAAACTCCGAGAGACACCGAGCAAGCCTGTACAAATTCCAAGCCAGTCGGCTGCATTCACATTCAAGTCCAGAACATTCACTCTTCGTGAGGACGGATATGTCTGAGCTGATGGGGAGCTGTTTGTTTGGCCTTGAATACTAGCTAGCATGCAGAAGGGGCCCTCAGGTCTCCAGCAGGGAGAGGTTTTGGTGGGGCCTTGCCCTTGGCTCCTGGGAAGGGGATGGGTGGAGCTGTTATTCATAGGTGGATTATCCAGTTCAAAGAGTCTCTGGCTTTGGGCCTGTCCTCTTATTTAAAGGTTTCCTGACTGTGGTCATGTTAATGTTAGGCAAAGAGTAGAAAACAAGAATGAAAAGAATTAAAACCATCTTGCCACATGCTAGTCATTTCTGAACCCTATCAGCTTAGTGTAAGAGAGCAAGGCGTGGTTAAATTCAGAGTCTGGAATTCTCTGCAAGGCTTCCCTTCTCTTTGTTTCTTGGATCTAACATCTTGGATCTCTCTTGGCTTCACTGGGGAAAGGCATAAAGCAGGTGATGCCATCCCTGCACCTTTATTTATTGAATTTTAAATAATACTGTTTATAGTTTCAAAGTTTCATACATTTGTGCAATATACACCCACCCACCACTACCTGTAGTGCCCCATCCCACCTCCCTCCCAACTACATGTCCTCTTTATTTTTATATTTATATAAAAAGTATATATTAAACAATAATATATTAAATAATTAAGTAAAACAATATTTATTAAATATCTAATATATAATATATAATGTATTTAATATATTCATATAATTAAATAATATATTTTATTATATTTAATTTTAATTTTATTATCAATAACTCCAACTTCAATTAGTGCTGCCAGTCTGTACAAGGGTGTGTAGCCATTCCTGGATCATGAGCAACCTACAGCTGGCCGTGTCACCAAAAGAGAGTGACTCTTCCTCATCCAGTAGACATCAATTGTCAATGGCTCCTCCCATGAGGGTGGGGCCTCAGGCCCCTCCCACATGCATGCTGGAATTTTGACTGGCTTGATCTTGTACACGCATCTGTATGTTTTGAGACAGGAGCTCTCAGTGAACCTGAAGATCATTGATTCAGCTAGTTTGCCAGTGAGCTTCAGGAGCACTCCCCACCCCTACTCCACCCCACCCCATCCCGTCTCTGCCCTCCCTCCTCCTTAGCTCTGGCAGTACAGGAGTATGCTGCCATAGGCTCTTTATATGGGTTCTGGGGATCCGAACTCAGGGCCTCATGCTTGTGCAGCAGATATTTTACTAGCTGAACCATATCCCAACCCTGTTAAATTAAACTTATTAAATTATATTATTTATTGAGACAAAGTTCTGCTGTGAGGACCAGGCTAGCCTTGAACTTGCAGCAAACCCTGTTCCCTCAGCCTCCTGGGATTGCAGGTTTGTACCACCATGCCTGGGTTTTGTGGTAATTTGGAAAAGGTAACAAATGTCCAGAGGAAAGAAACAAAAATGGAGAGATGGGGGGACACAGGGAGCCTAGACCCGAGAAGTCATTGAATCAGTGAATGCCCTCATGACTACAGGGAAAACTGAACTGTCAGAGAGTGCGGTGACCTCTCAAAAAGTCAGTGTCAGGAGAGTCCTGGGACTTCAAGATCCTCTCTTGATAAACGCTCTCTGTAACAGCGATTTCCTCGCATTGCTGTGCTGGTGACTTGGCAGGGTTATCTCTTCATTAACTCCTCTCACCCTCGGTGTCAGCGGCTGCTTGCGCTTTCATTATGAGATGGAGGTATTAAAATGACTGCAATTACACGTGAAGCTGGGAAATGAGATTTTTAAATTACACTGAGCTTTCCAAGGAGAGTTTTTTCCTGCCCATGACCCTTTTCCTGTAAGCTGACCCCTAAATTTAGAATCTGAGGCGTTAATAACAGCAAAGGGACAAACCAGAACTATATTTCAGTCTCAGTTTTTCAAGACTGTTCTTGACCCCCCCCCCCATCAAATGTGCGATGTTCAGAGTTATTGGTCTAAATATCTGGCATTAAAAAATAGAAATCGGTATTACTTCTTTCTTCATTGTTGGATGGAGCTCATTAGTGGAGCCATTTGAGCCAGGCATTATTTATGTGTGTGTGTGTGTGTGTGTGTGTGTGTGTGTGTGTGTGTGTGTGTGATAGAGTTGGTTTACCATGTGGCTCCTAGAGATCAAACTCAGGTTATCAGGCTTTAATCACTGAGTCATCTCAGCAACACTTTCACTTTTCAACTATTATTTTTAAAGATTTATTTACTTTATGTATATGAGTGCTTTGCCTGAATGTATGTATATATATATGCACCATGTGCATGCTTGGTACCGAAGGAGGCCAGAAGACGCCGTTGGGTCCCTTGGAACTGGAGTTACAGATGGTTGTGAGCTGCCAACGACCTTGAACTCCGGTCCTTCTGGCTCTACCTCTGAGTGCTGGGATAATAAATGTGTGCCACCAAGTCTGTCCTTCTTCTGTGCTGCAGATGAAATCCAAGGCTTTGCACGTGTTGGGCAGGCACTCTCCCAGCTGAGCTACATCACCAGCCCTGTGACAGCTGGCATTTTTACGATTGTATTTCACAGAAGCAGCTTCAAAACTCAAGACCATCTAAATGAGAAGAGTTGCCTCTAAGCCTTCTCCATCCCAAACTTTCAGGAAGTTGCAGGAAAAACAAACAAACAAGCAAACAAAACAAAATGATACAACAAACATCAAAGCCAAACCAAGAAAATGAACATGTGAGCTAACCAGTATGACCACAGTAATGGTCCTTAAATGTCTTTAAACATCCTAAATTGTCCCATTGAACTTTGCCTGTAAAATGTATGGGCCTGCTTCTCAAAAGTCTGCACAGGTCTGCCTATAGCTCAGTGGTAGACAGCGTGATCAATGTGGTCAAGCACTCACGGCCTTCCGTCCGATCCTCAGCACAGCAGAAGAGAAGAAAAGGGCCATACAAAAACAAAGACATAGTCTCCCAGAAGACCCTGGTTAGAATTACCTGAATCAAATGATGGGTTAAAAAAAACAAAACAAACAAACAAACCAAAAAAAAAAACAAACCCAAAAAACAAACAAACAGGAAAAAGCAAAGAAGAGAAGGTTGCAGGGAACTTTAAAGCGAGAGAAATGTGGAAAGTAAAATGTAAAAATAAACAGAACTTCCTGAGAAAAGTCCAGGGAAAGTGATGGGAATGGCCCCTTCATGTGGCCATCTATCCTGTTTTGATAGGATTTGATGGTCACCAAATCACCAAATCACCGTGGGAGCAAGGCAGTGGTGCCAACGACATGGAGAGAGTGTCTGGGTGGAGCATCTGGATTGAAAAGAGCCAGCAGGAACTGCTCTGTGATCAAATCCGACTTGACAGGCAGGGGCATTTGCTACGCCGTCATCTCTAAGCAGGGATCTTGGATGACATATTTGGTATGCTCTTGAAATGCCAAAGTGTGTAAACGGAAGAGCAGACATATGCTCAAGTCATGAGGGGAACAATGCTGTGCATGGTCAAGATGACTCAGGCCTCCCCAGTTCCTAATAAAACAAGGGATGGAATGGTTTGTTTAAATCGAAGCTGATTAAATATTCACTGGGAGTGCCTGCTGAATGTAGACAAACAGTACATTGGCAGCTACCATAGCACTAACCACTGGACTGACAGCGGTACACATCTGAGGGACTGGGAGAAAACAATGAATTTAGTCAAGCAATTTGAAGCTAATAGATTCGCACTGAGGAATCTGTTACTTGGTTTTCCTTGAAACAACAGCACACAAATCCACGGGAGGTTTGAGGACAGGCCCAGAAACAGCACCCATCAATCTTGCCCACAATTCTTGGCCACAAGTCAATTCATCCATACCCCACTGCAAATGAGGCTTTTCTCAAAAACTATTAATATTCCTAATGGCAGTTAAGACATAGGCCAGGAATCAGTGGCTCCTATAGTGTGCTTAGCTCAGCGCTTCAATAACTCTGTGTGTTCTTTGAAGCATGGAACACCTACTGAACAAAACTTTAGTCATCACCAAGATGGCTACTGTCATGCCAAATGGATCCCTACAGACTTGGATAAACCATCTCAAACCACAAGATAGAAGCCATGAATTGAGGATGGTAAAGCAATGAGAGAATCTAACTCTTGGCACCATGAAGCCACCAGGTCAGCCCCGGATTGCATATGCTTAAGCAGTTAACAGAGAAATATGTTTTTATCATGGTTAAAAGACTGTTGTTATATAGCCTTGCACACTGAAAGTGATAAAACTGAGAACTTGACCTGAGTAATTAGAAAACTTAGGTGAACTAATTACCATATAGAAAAACACTAGTCACCAAAGCAGACTGCAGTAGAAGCAGACTTAAAACCTGTCAACTTTTGTGGTACGTTGCTGTGGTTTTTTGAATGAAAATGGCCCCCATTGACTCATAGGCAGAGGCACTATTAGTAGGTGTGGCCTTGTTGGAGGAAGTGTGTCACAGAGGATGGCCTTTGAGGTTTCAGTGCTCAAGCCAGGCCCATGTCTGTCTGTCTGTCTGTCTGTCTGTCTGCCTCTCTCTCTCTCTCTCTCTCTCTCTCTCTCTCTCTCTCTCTCTCTCTCTCCTCTCCCCATCCCTTCCTCCCTTCCTGCTGTCTGCCTCTCCAGATGTAGAACTCCCAGCTACCTCCCAAGCATGATGTCTGCCATAACTTCCCACCATGCTTCCCACCATAACCATAATGGACTAAGCAAGCCTCTGAAACTGTAAGCCAGCCCTAATGAAATGTTTTCCTTTATAAGAGTTGCCATGGTCATGGTGTCTCTTCACAGCAATAGAAACCCTAACTAAGATAGTGTCTTCCCAGATTGGGTTACAGCGGTACTGCAGCTCTGTTCTGTCCAGTCTTGCTGTTTGGTCATTTCAGTGAGTAAGAAACCAGCTACTGTTTTGGGGGCTGCAACATGGAGAAGCCCAAATAGCAAGAAACCAATGTCTCCAACCAACAACTGTCTAGACCGGATGCCAGTTACAGGACTGAATTGGGAACAGATCTTCTCCAGTCATGCCAGAGATGCCTATGACCCCAGCTGTCACCTGGACTGCAGCCTTGTTAGAGAATCAGGGCAAAATGCAGCAGGCTAAGGTAAAGAATGGATTCTTAGGTCTGGAGTGATGGCTCAGTGTTTAAGAGTATTGGTTGTTCTTCCAGAGAACCAGAGTTTGCTTCCCAGAATCCACCTGGTGACTTACATCCATCTGTAACTCCAGGCCCAAGGGCTCTGATGCTCTCTTCTGGGTTCTGTAGGCACTGTACACACATTGGCAAAACACTTATACACAAAATAGAAAGAAAGAAATCTTTAGAAAGAGAATGGACTCTTGACCTACAAAATTGTGTTGGCATGTATTATTTTCAGTCATGAAGCTGGAGCATTGTTTGTAAAGTAGTAGTTACTAGTGTATCTGTACTTGTGAAAATTAAGAAACTTTTGTTTTGATTTTTGAATAGGGTCTTAGGCTGGCCTGGAACTCTCTACACAGCTTAGAGTGGACTCTGATCTTCATTTTTCTACCTATCTCCCAAGTGCTGACATTAAGGTATGTACCACCACACTCAGCTAACTAATGTATTAAAAATATGAGTCAGTAGTCAAAACGCTTTATTAAAAACCGACAAAGCCAGGCATTCTTGAGGGGAGGGATTTTCAAATCTTTGAGGGAAAAATAATGTCTATTATAAAATTAGAGAATAAAATACCACAAAATAAAAGTTGCCTACTTCACTTTATGATATCAGAACCAAATCTATACTGAATAAGGAGACCATTAGAAAGCAAAAATGCAGAATATTATAAACTATGCATTTCAATATCGAACTTCTAACTTAAACATCACTCAAGGTAACTCAGCTGTCCCACACTACAAGAGAACATCAACACATCCAAGTGGTTATTCTGTTGTTATTATTTAAATGATACTTTTAGTGCTTTCCCAAAGATGGCTTTTGATAAGAAAAATGATTATTCAGGTTCATGTACTCTTTATAAATTAATAACATAATTTAAAAATACTTCCTTACTGTAGAAATCTGATTATTCTCACTTCTTCAACAGAGTCTCGCTGTGTCATCCTGGTGGGCTTCCTGCCGGAGACTCCCGTGTCACTGGTGGCACAGGCATAGGCGACAATCCACATTATTGTTGTTGTGATCTGATGCATGTGGGCACTTGTGTGCCATGGCACATGCTTGAGGAGAGCAGAGGGCAACTCTGTGGAGTTGGTTCTTCCACCTTCCCATGGGATCAGGTTATCAGGCTTGAGCAGTGAGCTGTCCACTCACGGAGCCATCTCATTGGCCTCCTGACTCCCTTTAACAATAACTTTAATGACAGTCTGGAAAAAATGTCTCAGTAGTTAAAAGAACTCGCTGCTCTTGCAGAGCACCAAAGTTGGATTCCTAGCACCAGCATGGTGGCTCACAACCATCACTAACTCCAGTTCCGGAGGACCTTACACCATTTTCTTCCTCCATAGACACTAGATATGTACAAGGCACCCATACAGGCAAACGTTTCCTAGAGTCTTGGAATGAAGCCATATGTAAATAAATATTTACATAATAAGGAAAATTTGAAAATATTTAGGTTCTTATAAAACCTTAAAACATTTTACGATAAATCGGCGACATATAAGCATATTATATTTTGTTTCCTGCATGAATATTTTCATTGTCAAACTTAAACAAAACCACCTCAAGTGTTTGAATCGCTTTTATGACATAAATACACAAAATGGAACTTAAACATGCTGTAAAACTCAAGTTTTAAAAAGCAAAGTGCTAGAGAGGCCCACAGAAATCCACAAAGATACCCCCACAACAGACTGCTGGCAATGGTCGAGAGACAGTCCGAATTGACCTACTCTGGTGATGGGATGGCCAAACACCCTAATTGTCGTGCTAGAAACCTCATCCAACTACTGAGGGATCTGGATGCAGAGATCCATGACTAGGCCCCAGGTGGATCTCTGGGAGTCCAATTAGCGAGAATGAGGAGGGTTTATATGAGAGAGAATTGTTGAGACCAAGGTCGGATAAAGCACAGAGACAAATAGCCAAACAAACGGAAACACATGAAATATGAACCAATGGCTGAGAGGTCACCAACTGGATCAGGCCCTCTGAGTGGGTGAGACAGTTGATTGGCCTGATCTGTTTGGGAGGCATCCAGGCAGTGGCACTGGGTCCTGTGCTCATTGCATGAGTTGGCTGTTTGAAACCTGGGGCCTATGCAGGGTCGCTTGGCTCGGCCTGGGAGGAGGGGACTGGACCTACCTGGACTGAGTCCACCAGGTTGATCTCAGTCTGTGGGGAAGGCTTTGCCCTGGAGGAGATTGGAATGGGGGGTGGGCTGGGGGGAAGGTGAGGGGGGCGGGAGGGGGGAGAACAAGGGAATCTGTGCCTGTATGTAGAACTTAATTGTATTGCAAAATAAAAATTTAAAAAAAAAAAAAAAAAAGCAAAGTGCGTTCAGGGGACTGGGAGGTGGGTCAGTGGTTATGCACTTCCTGCAAAAGTGTGAGCACCTGAGTTTGAATCCTCAGAAACCCATGTAACAGCTGGGTGAGTGTGGTGGCCCCACATATAATTCCAGCTTGGGAAGGCAGAGACAGGAGATCCTCAGAGCAAGCTGACAGCAGGACCAGGCATATATCTGTGACCTCTGGCTTTGACTGAGAAACCCTGCATCGCTAAAGGAGACAGAAGAACAGGAGAGGATGATTGTTGACATCAGCCTTGGGCGCCCACGTGCAGGAGCACTCAGGTGAGTACATGTGCATTCACACATGTGTGCCCACACACATTCAACCATGCATATCCACGTACTTAACACACACGTATCCAATACATAAAACATGAAATATCTGCTGATTAATTATATTTCTAGATGTATTTCCTCTTCTGATTAGTGATGCTATTGAAAGTGTTGGGGGGAGGGCTGCAGTTAAGAGTGTGTAGTGTTCTTGCATAGAATCAGAGTTCAGTTCCCAGTACTCATACCCACATTCTTACAGGAAGTCGCCTCATAACTGCCTGTAACTTCAGCTCCAGAGGATCTGACGCCCTCTTCTGGCTGCTGTAGGTACCTGCATTCATGTGCACATACCCACACACAGAAAGAAATTAAAAAAATCTTAATTGTCATACTATTCTGTTTTTGCATATTTTTGTGCTTTTAACTATTTCCTTTGAATTTCATTTTTATCTTGTTTCTTTTTTATCTTTCATTAGTTCTCATTATGGAAATTTAAATCTTCTAATAAAAATTTGGGAAAAATAACAAATCAGGAAAGCTTAAAGCCCCCCAAACACCCCCCGAAAAAAACAACCAAAACCAACCGAACAACAACAACAAAACCAGCTCCATATTGGAATGAATCCCAGTAGGCTAGCTTGGAAGAACCAACAATAAAATGCATATTTCAAAGTGAGGGCCCCATAGATGGATGCTTGGCATGAGGCCATGTTTATCAGGACTGTAATAGTGACATAGAGGAACATACAAATACTTTAGTGAAACACAAGACAGTCAAGGAAATCTTCCGTAGTATATGGGAGAATGGTGTGTCTATCCAAGCTGGAGTGATAAATCAGTGGAGAAAGGAAAGCTGGGAAAAATAATTTTGCCCCACCAAACATCAAATACAAGATCAATTCTAGATGCAATAATAACCCAAACATCAGTGTGCAGAACTTTTCATTAAAAAAAGAACACCTCTATATTCTCTAAGTATGTAATAATTTTTCAAACACTGCCAATTGTAAGCTGTAGGAGAAAAGGTCAAATTTAGCCACATTAAAAGTTAAATTTTCTGCATGGTAAGACACTAAGAGCAAAATAAACTCTGGTAGTAAGGGTGACACTGATTCTTGCTCCTGAGTGACAAGTGTCATGGTAGTTCACTGATTCCCTAAAGTCTCAGACTATCAGTGTTGATGTCTTAGGGCTACTGGGAACCCATGGATTTAAACGTATTTCGTGTATCTCAACCAACACTCTTCTGTGTGTTTACATTCATTTTAGTGATCAACTCTCACTTAGGCTCAATTTATTCTTGTTTGCTCAGTAATTGCTCTGAAAGCTTTTGACATGATTCTAGGAAATATATATATATATCTATCTTTTGGGTGTGATGAGATGTTCTGAGCTCATCTTGTACATTTACGGCTCTGGCTCTGGAATTGTCCATTTCTCCAATGTATATATATATATATATTTGGTGGGACATGGAATTTAGAAACCACACCCCAGCAGTGGAAATATAGCTCAATGGCAAACTGTGTGCTTAGAAGGCATGGGACTCTGGGCTAAATCTCCAACACCAAAAAAAATCTAAATAAAAAGAAACCATGATCCAAATTTGGTCTTTTTGAGCTTAATAAAGTCAAAGCACCCTGCTGTGGGATGTTCTGTATGGCAAATGTGTTGCTCTGATTGGTCAATAAATAAAACACTGATTGGCCATTGGCTAGGCAGGAAGTATAGGTGGGACAAGGAGGAGAATAAAGCTGGGAAGTGGAAGGCTGAGTCAGAGAGACACTGCCAGCCGCCACGATGAGAAACAGCATGTGAAGATGCTGGTAAGCCACAAGCCACGTGGCAAGGTATAGATTTATAGAAATGGATTAATTTAAGCTGTAAGAACAGTTAGCAAGAAGCCTGCCATGGCCATACAGTTTGTAAGCAATATAAGTCTCTGTGTTTACTTGGTTGGGTCTGAGTGGCTGTGGGACTGGCAGGTGAGAGAGATTTGTCCTGACTGTGGGCCAGGCAGGAAAACTCTAGTTACAGCATCCTCATACTTTAAATATTTCATATGACAAACCTAAAATAACATTCACTTTGAACTTGGTCAGTTTATTCTCTGAATCTCACTCTTTTTTCATCTGTAAAGTACAGATTATAATAATCCTCACTCTCAGATTTTTGGGTCACGATCAAGCAAGCCAGTGTGTGCACAGCCTGTGACACTGGGAACCTAATGACGACGGTGACTTACAACCCAGCGTTGGCTTTATATTCAGGTCTCAACATATGGTGATCTCAATTTAAAATATTATTCCTTAACAATTCATAACCCTCTCTGATTAGCCACACAAACACGCCAGATCGCCGTGACCTGATTTGAGAGTTCCCACTATCATATGGCGGGACTCAATTAAGGGGGTGAAGGAGAAGAGCAACCATGCCAGAGCTTTTTGTTTTTTGTTTTTTTCTTCTTGGAAGGCCATCTGCTGCCGTGACCCATTTCACAACATCCAAATTCATCAGCCGATGAAGCCTCCCTTCAGTCAGCGGCCCAGTGAATATAATTACTTTGCAACTTTTAAATTCCAAATGGTCAGCTCAGATTAAATAATGTTCAGCCAGCAGTCAAAATTGTACCACGAGCTGAGGAAAGAGAGGGTCTTCGTGCCAGGATTTTGAGAGAGAAGTGAGAAACAAGTTTGTTTCTTCTTATATCTTAGGCTACAGCATAAGGAAACAGGGCCGATTAGCAACACTTCCTTCCAGGTTTTGTTCTAGGGTCAGTGAGTAACCCCATGCTCCAGTGAATATGTAACAAAATTTATCTTCACAAGTTTGATTTTAAAAAAAACCTAACTGAGCCCTTTAAGGTAAATAAATGGGTGGGTTGACACTTGAAACAAACTTTGCTTAAAGCCTACATTAAAAAATAATTTCTGTCTTAAGAGTACACTATATATATGTACAAAATTGTATACAATATAGTATACAATAATATACTATATACATATATGAAATTGTCAAAGAATAAACTGATACTTCTGTCCCCAAATGAGATGTTCTCTAAAAATTTGCTGTCCCCCAAACAGAATCATTCGCTTTAGTGGCTGCACAATGTCTGTAATGTAGTTAATGATTTTGCTGTCTTTCTCCTGAGTAGTGTTTGCTTTACTTGCAAGGTTTTCTGTAAAAACAGCTCACTAACCCAATGCATGTGACTGTTCTTGGGACAACAACTTGTTTCACAAATAGGAGGCACTCAGCTCTGTGGACTTTAGAGCCGAATACACTTAGGTTCTAACTCACAGGCCAGGCAACAGAACCTCATCTGCTTCCAGAAGCCCTCTTCCTACCCCTTGCAGTCATTAGCAGCTACCCTCCTGATTTCAACGAGTTTTCATGTGTTCAGGGGCTAAACCTAAATGGAAAATATATCTGTGCTTTGCCATTCTCAGATTATTTCTTAAGATCCGTTTATCCCAAAGCTTGAAGTGGCAACGTACTCTTATTCTCAGATGCCATTAAGTTCATATGACAATTAATTTGTTCATCCTTCTCCTCCAAGCTTGAGGAGTATTTTAGTCCATTTTTGTGCTGCTGTGTGACAGAATACTTGGGTGGTTTAGAAAGAACAGAAATTTATTTCTCATGTGTGTGTCTAGAGGATGGGAAAACTAAGATAAAGGGACTGTAGTTAGGTACCTGGCAGAGGCCTGGCCTCTGTTTACTAGATAGTTCCTCGAATGCTGTACTCTCTGGAGAAGCAGAAATTGTTCTTCACATGAAGAAATGTTGAAGAGCCAAAAAGGCCAAAGAAAGCCCAGCTTTGTTCTCTCCCTGTGCCAATCCCACCCATGAGGTGGAGCCCTTTTAAGCTTCCATCCCTCAGTGCCATTACAGAGGCAGTTAAATTTTACCCCAAGTTTTTCAGGGAACAAACATCCAAACCATGACTGTTAGCTTTCAATTTTCAGCTTGTGTGAATGGTTAATATCCTTCTCCATCTCTTCCAGTGACTTCATGCACCCACCTCTGATGAAACAAGCCAAGAGTGGTATTGCCACTACATCATAGTGTGGATGTATGTCAATTTAGAAGATACCAACAGACAAATTCTCAGTGTGATTGTATGGATGAGGAATTCTACCAGTACTGTATGTTACTTCGGATTGTTCCACACTCTTGCCCAACCATGTTGTAGTCATTTAAATGAGAAGGTCCCCAAAGGCGTGTATGTTTGAATGCTTGGTCCCTAGTTGCTAGACTGTTTAAAAAGGACTAGGCGGTGTGGCCTTGTTGGAGAAGGTGTGTCACTAGGGCTGGAGGTTAAAGTTTCTACAGCTCATGCCAGACCCAGTCTGTAGCTAGAGTTTTCCTGCCTGGCCCACAGTCAGGACAAATCTCTCTCATCAGCCAGTCCCACAGCCGCTCAGACCCAACCAAGTAAACACACAGAGACTTGTATTACTTACAAACTATATGGCCGTGGCAAGCTTCTTGTTAACTAGTTCTTCTATCTTAAATTAACCCATTTCTATTAATCTATAAGTTGCCATGTGGCTTGTGGCTTACTGGTATCTTAACATATTGCTTCTCATCACAGCGGCCGGCAGCGTCTCTCTGCCTTAGCCTTCCACTTCCCAGAATTCTCTTCTCTGCTAGTCCCGCCTATACTTCCTGCCTGGCTACTGGCCAATCAGCATTTTATTTACACAGAGCGATATCCACAGCACCAGTCTCTTTTGTTCTGTCTCCAGTTCGTGGAGAAGATGTAAGCTTTCTGCTGCTTCATGTCATTCCTGCTGCCGTGATCCCTGCCATGATGACCATGGATTCACCCTCTGAAACTGGGAGGTAGCCCCACAATTAAATGCTTTCTTTTATAATTTGCCTTAGTCAAGGTTTCTCTTCACAGCGATAGAACAGTAATTAAGACACTTGTCAATATTCTGGGCCAGAGTATGGGAGCACACAAAGGACTGCAGTTTGTGGCTTGATTCCATCTTGACTCAAGGTCAGAGAGTTCAAGCTTCTCTTTGCTCTCCAAGGCTGGCTAACAGGATGTTGTACCAGGTGTCTTGAGTACTAAGGAGGTGTTTACACTTGTTTGTACCTTGAACCATGATGTCCTGGAGAGGGGGAGGTCTTTTTGCCTCCCCTGCTTTGGTTATAAAAAGGCCCTGAGAAATAAACTCAGGGCAACTGTGGTATTGACTCAGAGCCTTCCTGGTGTTATTCTGTGTCTCTGTCTTTTTCTTTTATGTTGTCTATGTCTCTGTTTTTTCTATCTGTTATTTCTCAATCCTCACTCCTCAATTCAAGACTGTTCGATAGTCAGGCAGGACCCAACACCAGAGAAATAGTTCAGCAGTTAAGAGAGCATACTGCTCTTTCAGGGGATCTGGGTTTTGTTCCCAGCACCCAAGTCAGATGGCTCACACCTGCCTGTAACTCCAGCTCCAGGGGGACTCAATGCCTTTGGCCTCCATGGGCACCAGAACTCAGCATGCTTATACTCACACATACACAATTTTTAAAAACATCAAAAAAAACCCCAAAAACCCAACTTGTCAGTTGTCTTGTACGTAAGTGTTTTACTTTCAGGGATAGGGTCTCAGAAGTGAAATTGCTGAGTCAGAGGTCTATATGTCCTTAACCTAAACAGATGTGACCAGATTGTTTTCTAAAGTGTATGATTACAGGCTTTCAGAAATATATTCTCCCTGCACTAGTATCAGTAAGAATACTCAGGTGCTTTCAAAGAATTGTCATTCTAATGCCTAAGAGATAACAGCACAGCATTATTTTAGCTTGGACTCCTTCCAATTAGTCCAGTTTTATTTGTTGGCCCCTTGAGTTTGGCCATCTATAAACTATTTTTATGTTAACTATTTACATTTATTAACTTTGTGTGTGTGTGTGTGTGTGTGTATGTGTGTGTGTGCATGCGCACACGCACACACGTGCACGTGTGTGTGAGGGGAGTGATGTTGGTAACAAATGCTTGCCAAAGCATGAGTGTGTAGGTTAGAGGACAACTTTTGGAAGTTGGTTCTTGACTTCTACCATGTTGGTGCTGGGGATCCAACTTAGGTCACCAGGCTTGGCAGCAAGCATGCTTACAAGCTGAGCTATCGTGCCAACCCTCATGAAGTATTATTTCTATAAAGAAGATTATTGAATGTATGACCTGTCCGAAAACATTAAGGCAATGATCTTAGCAAAGGGGAGAACTGTTCACGCAAACCATTGAAATTGTGTAAGTGAAAATGGCCCAGGTATCCGGGCTACGTGTTTGAACAACAGGTGGTCATAGTCTCTTCTTGGCACTGATTTCACACATCTGTCCCAGGTCATCGAACCTCTCTGGAGCAAGGCTTCCAGCAATGCCTCCAGTTTGATAGCCAGGCAGCACCACTTCCTGTTAGCATTCTGCAGTGTCTTCCCTGGCTGCAGGCATGTTCCCTGCCATAAAGGATGATCCCAGACTGTGAGCAAAATCGACCCTTCCCACCCCAAATTGCTCTTTGACAGATATTTGGTCATAGCAACAAGAAAAGTAACTAAAACCGTTCCCAAACGGGTGCCAGTCTAACAATCAATTTTGAAACTTTAAAATGCTGATTCCCGGGGTCTTTCCTTGAAGCCTTTGTTAAAGCAAACCTCGGGAGGGGACCAGTGTTTTAAACACATTCCCCGAGCCATCCTCTTGGGGCCTGTGTACAGACCAACAAAGATGACTTTTCTTTGCGTTGAAAGGACAGACGTTATCTGCAGCTGTTACTGATGGCACTTAATGTGGGAAGATTAGGCCCCAAAGACCTTAGGAAGAGGGGGCCACAGTTCTTGGCCCTTGATTGCTATCTTTTACGTGTTTTCCTCCAGCAAATGAATGTGTATGAACCGTGATCCTGAAACAAACAAAGCTCTCTGTGAAATTATGGGTTAAAGGTTAATAATCTGTAGACAGAGCTTCTTTGGAATTCTGCGGTTGAGAGTCGGGGGAGGGTGGTGTTCCTAGTCTCAGCTGTGAACTGGATAAATCCTTTTGACTGAAAATCAACCCTATTAAGGCTTTGGAGTCCCAGTTCTGATTCAATCCTTTTTGTTGTTATCTGTTTTTATTTTTGAGACAGGGTCTTGATAGTGCTTTTTGGCCTTGAACTCACAATGTAGCTCAGGCTGGCTTTGAGCTCATGGTGATCCCCCTGCTTCTGCCTCCCAGATGCTGAGATTATAATGGGGCAGCACAGTGTCTGATTTGATTCACCATTTGCCTCAATTCCTTAGATCTAAAGTCGGGGGATGCTGTGTCAATTTTCTCCAAGATTGAAGGCAAGCGCATCTCTGGTGCCTGCCCAGCATTTGGCATGTGGCAAATGATGATAACTAACAAAACCCTTTGTTCTCTTCCCCAGTGTCAGAAAAGAGCGACACCATTTTCTTTTCCTCTGTCTCTGATTCCATAAGTCAGAACATAAGTTAGATTTTGACATGGGAGCTCAGAAGTACTGTAAGTATTTCAAAAACACTCGGCTCTTGTTTTGAATGAAGGTGCATAGTGTTTGGGCCCTAGACATTCTGCAGACACTTCAAGAGGAGTTAAAGGAGGGCATATTCAAGGAAGAGAAAGCAGCCTGGCCTTAGCAGGGATGTTTCCAAAGGTTCTGGAAGGGGAGCTGGTTCAGAGCACATCCATCTGTTCTGAAAGGGTCAACTACATTATTAGTTTATTCTTTAGTTATTTTGAATTTCAGCTACTTCCTTAGGTATATTACTCAGTCAGCCATTTGCTTAACCTTATTAATACTGCCTTCTTGCCTTCTGCTAACCTGTGGGACTAGAGCTACAGTTTGCCCAAGTTCCTACTAAAAGTGGCTTCTGAATCTTTCACTGTCACAAGGTCAGTTAGCGGCCGAGTGTAAGAGGCTATCTCTGGGCAGGACAATCTTCTCAACGTCCATATACTGCTGGCACTTGACTTTCATTTCATGAACGTGGTCTGTGTTCTGGAAATGATCCCACTCAAAACCCCAAGGAGCACCCTGAGCTGCAATCCATGCCCTGCTTCCAAAAGTTTCCTTCTTTTTAAACCTTTCCTCGATTCCTTTGATATGGAACTCTTTTGAATCCTTTAGTCAGCCAGAAATGGCAGCCTCAGTAAAGATAATTGAAAACACTTCAAGTTGCCATGGTTTAGATATACAGCAATTCCCTCGTGTCTAGTTTCCTGTTTCCAAGATTTCAGGTACCTGCAGTTAACTGTGGCTCAGATTAAGTGAAAAATCCTAGAAATAGATAATTCATACACTTAAAATAATTGTTAATAACATATTGTTATAATGACATATTTTATAATGGTTCTGTCACTATTAGCTATCATTCATTTCTTACTATGTCTGACTTATTAAACTTTATCAGAGGTATACAAATGTAGGAAAAACATCTTAAATGTAAGATTTGCCCTTTGTAATTTCTGGAATTCACTGAGGGGGTCTCAGACTACATCCCCTATGGATGAGGGGGATGTTCATTGCTTCCAATATGGTTCTCTTCTACTGCTGTGGTAAGGATTAAGTTTAAGTATAAAACGTTCCCAAAGCCTCGTGTACTGGATGCTTGGTCCCCAGTTGGCAACACTATTTTTGGAGGTTGTAGAAACCCTAGGAGATATGGTCCAGCTGAGGTCATTGCTAGCAGGTTATTTTTGTTTGTTTTTTGTTTTTGTTTTTGTTTTTAGATTATTCCTCGTCCTCCATCTCTCTCTCTTGTTCTCTTGGTCACCATTATGTATGCAACCCTGCCCTGCCACATTCTCCATACTGTGATAGACTAAACTCTGACATCATGAGAAAAGAGTTCCTTCTTCTGTAAGGCGTGTTCTTGGGCATTTTGTCACAGTGGTAGAAAGCCCGTGAATACAGAAAATCAGTGTTGATGGAGCTACCTGATGACGTAGCTCAGGAGGTTGTGGAAGGAGTTTGGGGTGGGGAGATTTGGAAACATTTAGAGATGCTGGCTAGAGAAGTCCTAGGGCAGTGGAAGTCTTATACTGCAAGCTGAGACAATATAGGGGATTCTGGTGGGTTCCAGAAAAACAGAATGCTGATAGGGTTGCCGAGAATAAAATCTGTGCCCATGATATCTCATGGGAAGAAAGATTCTGGGAAATTAGACAAGAGGCCATGCATGTTGCGTTCTGACAAAAACCTTGTCTACAGTTTGTCTCTGCCCTAAGACTCTGAGTGAGTCTGGATTTCAAAAAAAAAAAAAAAAAAAAAAGTAGACTAATGATCGAGTGAAGAAAATCAAGGTGACTCCAGATTCAGGCTGTATCATGGTTATTGCTGGGTGCCTTTAGCCAGGTTTATGGTATGAGAGAGGGGCAAAAGCCTATGAGGAAAAAAATTAATGCCTGTTTGACTAGAAAAGAAGTATATATAAAGTTGAGACCAAAAGATGTGGCCATCAAAAAGAAGCCAAGTGCTTTATACTAAGACAACAGGAAGGTATGCGTCCAGAGCATCTAAGGGATTGGCTAGATCCGTATCCTTCAGTGTTTTCCAGGTACAAATGAAAAACTGAGTTGGAAGACTTTTCCTTCAGCAGAGTGCCTCCCAGGTGCCTGCTGGAACAGGAAGCTTCACTGTGGTCAGAAGCCATAGCCTGGTTCAAGGGGCCAGGCTGCTTCTGGAGCTGGCAGTAGGCATTACTGTTGTCTGTGGAATTCTGGCTTTAGAGACACACAAAATACAAAATCATAGCATCAGGGAGGCTTCTGTTTAGATTCCAAAGGAAAGCATATGAGGCCAGGCAATGCGTGCCAGGCTCAGAGTGAAGCTCTGAAAGGAGTGGCATGGGAGGCTGTAGAGGAAAGCCACCAGCGTGTCGAAGAGGGCAGCGGCATGGAGTGTGGAGCTGGCCCTGGTGTGGATCTTGTCTCATACACCCGTTCTGAGGAGTGGTGGTCAGTCTCCACCTGAACTCGTTCACTATCAAGTCAACAATTAGGCGGACATCAGGCTGAAGGGAATGTGGGACAGCCTCAAACCGAGGACACTTAATTCCTAAGTCAAAGACTTGTTCTTACCTATTTTTCCCATGAAAGAATTTATAATTTCTCACAGTGTCTGTCATGAAGAGGTAAAGGGGGAAGCTGATCTTGTGGAAAGGACAGTTAAAACCAGGGGTGGTGGTTTACACCTGTGATCCCAGCATTCAGAATGCTAAGGAAGGATTGCTGTGGGGTTGAGGCCAGCCTGGGCTACATAGTGAGTTCTGGGTCAGCCTAGGCTGTAGAATGAGAACTTGTTTCAAAAAAAAAACATAACAATGGGGCTTAGTGAGCTGGCTCAGTGGGTAAAGGTGCTTGCTGCCAAGCCTGAGGACCTGAGTTCAATCCCCATAAACCACAAGGTGGAAGGAGAGAAGCAACTCAGCAGGTTGTCTTGGACACACACACACACACACACACACACACACACACACACACACACGATAAATGTAAAATTTTAAAAAAACTAATAGCATAACAACAACAAAACAAGCAAAGTAACCCAAGCCCTAAAAGAACGGACAATTAAAGTGAAGAGTGGACAAATAGTCATGCAATCCAGTGCTTTCAGAGGTGACACATATCAGGCGTGTGTCTGCATGGGTATAATTCTCCAGCTGGGCTACAGGGTGAGCTCTTGTCACAAAAACAAAACACACTCAGACCAAGCAGCCATCCAAACAAACAAAAGCCAGGCACATGCCCTGCCCAGCTGTGTTTCTGCCTCTGCAAAGTTCACTGGCAGGCCATTTCACTGCTGTGTGCTTAGCCCAGGCGCAAACCAGCAGAATTAAAATTCCACAGGAGAAGCAGCCCTCAGGAACAGAAGCCACAGGAAGGGACAGGGTAGGGAGAGAGTTTTGTTCAGTGGAGACTTTCGTAGACAAGGTCCCCAGCTGAATGACACTCTGGGTGCCTCTGCATCTCTCCCTTTACAAGGCACATCTTTGTCTCTGAACACAGCAATACTATTTGTGACTGCTCATCTTAAAGGCATGTCTGAGGATTGGTGGAGCTGAGAGCCTCGTAAGGATGCAAACTGAAAACCATGATTCCTTAGCGATGGCACAGCCGCAGAACCCCTCAATCTGATGTTTGATTTTGTACCTAGAAATCTCAACAAATGGTGAATATACTGGCAACCACCATTGTCATAGAAGACCAAATCTCACATTTGGACCCCCCCCCAAAAAAAAAAAATCCTAACATCGGAAAGTCCCGGGTGCTCTGTGTTGAGAAAGGGCATATATATCTAGAATAGTTGATGATGACCTTGAACTCCACTGCCCAAGCGCTAGGATTATTTGCAAGTGCTACCATGCCTGGTGTGTGTGTGTGTGTGTGTGTGTGTGTGTGTGTGTGTGTGTGTGTACATATGTGAAGGCCAGAGGTAGATGTCGGGTGTCTTTCTCAATTGCTCTGTCATAAATTTTGAGACAGCATCTCTCACTGAACCTGGAACTAAGTGATTCACCTAGACTCACTCACTACCTAGCAAGTCTCAAGGGTCCTTCTGTCTACCTCCTGCCTTTTTCTTTAGTGTGAGTCTTAGGCCTCAGGCCCAGGTCCTCATGCACAGCACCTACTTTACGGACTGAGTCATCTTCCCAGACCCTTTTCCTGTTTTTAGAGGCGGGGTCTCATTCTATAGCCCATGTTAGAACTCTATGCCCCTAATAGACACGCCGTTAGTATTTTTTAAACACAACAACCATGCCTGCTTGCTTGTTTGTTTGGAGACAGGAATTCTTGTTCCCAAGGCTGACTTCCAACTCACTATGTAGTTAGTATGTAATCAAGGGTGACCTTGATCTGCCTACTTCTGCCTCCCAAGCATTGGAACTGTGTGCAAGTGCTATCACATTTGTCGAATATACTTTTTAAAGACATTTGTTTTATTTATTCTTTGTGTCTTTCACATCGTGTATCTCCATCTCAATAATTTCCCCCTCTCTTCGTATCCACCCTCTTCCCTTGCATCCTTTATTTAAAAGGAAAAAAAAGAAGGAAAAATCAATCTCGCCATGGAAGCTGTAGTGTGACACAGTAAGTCACACAGTAAACCCTTTTATCCACATACCTTTACTTGCAAGTGTTCATAGCAAAGAGTCATTGTTCTGGTTCGAGGCCTCTGGTTTCTGCTACACTATCGATGCTGGGCCCTCACTGGAACTCCTCTTGGATATCAGGACTAGCTCTGCTGTGTGGCCTAGGTAAGGCGTAGGGGCCATCTCCTGAGTGCTGCAGCAGATGAGGGGCAGGAACAACTGTCCTGTTCTTATGACCTCAGGGCCAGCTCTCCCACCTGCCTCAGGCATTGATGGGCAGTGGTGTGTGTGTGTGTGTGTGTGTGTGTGTGTGTGTGTGTGTGTGTGGTGCATGAGGGGTGGGAGGGGGGTGTCAAACATACTTTAAAGAGGCTATTTCTGCTTCTTATCCCCCAAACTTCCAAAAGGAGACACAGAAGAAAAAGAACAGCATAACAATTTTCAGTAAGTTTGGTTATGACTCACTTTATTAAATCTAAACCTCACTAGATGTGATGGGATGTGCCTTTAAGTGGATCTCCGTGATATGGTCAGCCTGGTATACATAGCAAGTTCCAGGCTAGCCAAAGCTACATAGTGAGATCCTGTCTCAAAAAACAAGAACAAACAAACAACCTCTCACCCAAAACAAAACTCTAAACTCAAACGTCTATAAATAGTAGCTCTGGGGCTTCATATTCACATTATCATTGAGGTAGATTCATTCTATGCTGTAGTTTTCATAATGAAACACTCACCATTGGGATACTACCTTAGTATGAAAAGGGTTATTCTAGAAAGGATAGCCATCTTCAGTAAAATCTGAATCAGGCCAATGAACTGAGGCTATAGCTCAGTGGTAGAGTATTTGCCTACCATACATAAGGTTCTGGGTTTGATACTCAGCCCTCAGGGCGAGGAGGCATCAATTTCCACCAGGTCAATGGTTCAGCTAAGGCCAGCTCTTCTCTCTTTCAACTTCCTCCATAGGTTTTAGAGTTTTCCTTTAATTTCTTTCTTTCTTCCTTTTTTTTTTTTTTTTAAATAGTGGTGCTGGAGAGTGAACCCAGAGCCAGTGCCTGCTAGGCAAGGACTTTAACCACTGGGCGATGCCCACCCTTGGTCTGACTTTCAAGGTCCATGTTGGCTTCTGAGCAGCTGAGGAAGTGTGCTGTGTCTTCAGACTGCTTGTCTTCCTGTCATTGTCCTACCCTTAGAACCGCCAAGTGTGACTTGACAACTCCAACGGGTCCAGTGGACATGCATGTGGCACTATCTGGCTTCGCCGGGACACCGCCTTTCCCGTTATCCAGAGTTCGCCATGAGCACAGAGCCTGTACAGGCCTCCCTCACCGTGTGCCTTGCCCTTCTCATTGGATTAACGTCAGCACAACTCCTCAGACTTCCTTGTAGCTTTCAGCTCTCATTTCTAAAACATACTAATTCTTTCCACAGGCAGTTCTGGTTGCTTTCATCTCAGGAGGTCTGAATGGTTTCCCTGTAAATGCAAGGAGTCTCAGCTCCCATCTGGGTACCCTGGGCCCCAAGGCAGTTAATTACAAGCAGAGCATCCCAGTGAACTTTATTGTTCTTGAGTTTCAAAGAAGTACATTGGACAGAAGGTAGTTTGCTTGCGTGGAAACATGAAATACTCTCAGATCCCTGGAGCCAGTGACGCCTCTGGCATCACTTTTAAAAGGAGAGAGCTAACCACAGAAGATGAGAGGCTATCCCACCGCAGTCCCAGACACAAAAGCATTTGCTTTCCAGTTATGGGAAGGAAAGCCACATGCAGACAGTCCACTGCGGAATCAAATCATTCAATGGTGAAGAACACCACGTGCCGTCCCCCCACGGATTTTACTCACTAAACTCAGATGACATTGGATGCTACCCCAGTCATTTCATTATGTCACACATAGCACACACACAACACAGGGCATCCATTCCCTTCTCCACTCCGGTCTTAATCATTTATTTCTGCTAGCGAAAGGCAGTTTGCCACTTGGAGGCAAACTGACCATTATTTGCCTGGTAGGTAAGGATTGGCAAGATACCTACCAGACCAGAAAGTAGCTCTGTCTGTTACCACAGGCTCTAAAATGTGAAGCAGAAAGGGGTCGTCTCAAAACTCCCCACAGAAGACTCATTTGGTTGTGGGAGGCTTTGGTACCCACTGGCTTAGAACTAACCCTTTCCCTAAGCTTGTGGGTGGGAAGCCATATGCGTCCAGGGTCAGTCTAAGATGGCTTCAGAGTCACAGGTAGGTACAGCAAAGACCAACGGCTTTTCAGACACGAAGTAGACAGAAACCCCTAATGAGAAGCAAAATGTCAATCACAGATGACAGTTCATCTAAAACTATAGCTTCTTACTCCTCTGCAGTGTCTCAGATGGGAGGTTATTAAGATGCATTTTTCTAAATATTGAAAAAAATGCCCTCCCTGGGAATAAGACCATGGGAGACATTAAATCTCCATGTTGTATCTCACATCTGTCTTTCCTTGTCAAAGAATGGGCTAAGGGTCTAGATTTTAGGACATAAAGAATGGTAAACATTGTTATGATTTGTTATCATGGGATGTCTTTGGGAGACATTAGGAGGTGTTGGAACCTTTAGATGGTGCCTGGTGGCAGGAAGTTGGGAGCCACACCCTTAGAGGTGACAAATCAGGACCCCAGCTGTTTCCTGTGCCTCTCTCTGCTGCACACCCTGCCACAGCTCACTGCCTTACCACAGGGCCAAGGCCAAGGCTTCCGGCTCTAAAACCTGTGAAATCAGAAGCCTTGACAAATGGGGCCTCCTTTCCTCAGTGGCTCCCTCACAGCAGCAGAAAGCCCACCAACATGATTACCATCCGTTCCACAGCCATGAAAATCCCAACCTACTCCTTTCTGTCTGTTTTGTGAGTGCCCCCTCCCTGGGAAGCCACATGGGGGGATTGACAGCCTCCCCCACGGAGCAGCTGTCAAGCACACAGATTTAAATGTAGCTGCTGATTCAGGCATAGCCATTTTAGCTCAAGAGCGATGATCTTGGAACAATCCATTTTTCTAGCTGGTTGGCCAGTTCCTTGATGGAAATTCTCACTTTTCTAAGGACTGTTCATTTCCCTCAAGGACTTCATAGTAAGCTAGTTGGTTTGTAATGGAAAAACCATAAAATGCCTGGGACTTTACAGCCGCTATCTGCCCATATTTTTCCCTCTTATTTTTGCAGTACAGTTCAATGACCTCCAGGTGGCAGTAAAGGTTCCAATCAATTTTCTTGACAGGAATAAATAGCCTTTAATCGCTTCTTAGGATCTTACAGGGTTAATTGACAGGACTATTGAGAATGACTTCTTTCCTTGTGTTTCTAGCCTAGCCCTTCTCCCCATTTCACAGTCATAGGTGGTTTGTGCAAACAAGGAGCTCCTAGGAGCCGAGCATGAGGCTGGAAGCACGGATTAGGCTAGAGTTATTCTAGTTTAGATGTGGGTGGAAAGCCCTCAGGCCGTGCATTTCAAGCCATATCCAAGCATCTTGACTTTTAATTTATTTATACTGAAAACTATATCTAAGCTCCTGTTTGTAATGGGGATGTATTTGGTCAATAACCTCCATTAACCTGATGTCATTTCAGTGAGTTAAGAAGCAACAGACTGGGTTTCCTAAATGATACACCTCAGAACCGCAACAAAACAAGTAGAGGCAAAGCATGCTGGGAAAGAACTGCTTGCTCTCCAAAGCCAAGTGTTCCAAAAGCCAGGTGGTAAGAGAACTTTCCTAACATGCGTGTTCCTATTCTTAAATTTTAATCCGCAGAGGAGTAGACAGAAGAAACAGTCTGGGTGTTAGTAATTTTTTCCATTGCTGGGACCAAGTTCCTGGCAAGGTAAGGAAGGGAAGGCTCATTTTAGCTCCACAGCACTTGACAGTGAGTTGTGACCCTCTATCGTAAGTCTAGCTGGAGAACACCCACCACTGGCTTTCCCTGGGGGGACATATAAACAAATGTCTTCTCATTTTAGGTAGATCACAGAGGATGGGTCAAACCAATGGTTGTACCGACAAGCCAGAGTAAAAATTTCACCCAGGTCCAACTTGGTGATTCATGAATGGATTGAGCTTCCAAGAGCATGGGTGGGGAGCTACTTACAGGATCGTAGGTGACTTGTAAACCTCTGCATCACCGCAAGGGACCACCCCGTCCTGGGAGGTGACTCACGGAGGCTGCATCATAATCAGAAGGAGTACCACCTTCTGGTTAGCCGTAATGTTCTACATATGCTAAAATCTCCCAACATCACCATGCAGCTGAGGTGGAATTACATCCAGCTGGGAGGCGATTGCAGACAAAAGTGATTGGCTAGAATCTGAGGGGAGGGTGTAGAAAGCCTCTCCACCCCATCCTTCCCTGAGGCTGCATCTTGTTGGGGGGCACTCGTGAGTAGCCACAGCTGCTCTGGAATGACTGTTACCGCTCAGAAGACAGCATTCTACTGCAGACCTCTGCACCACAGGTGGCCAGGCCTGGCCTGTCACACTGGTGACATGTCACACACACCGCTGTGACAGAACCTTTGACAAAAGCAACTTCAGGAAGGAAGTGTTTGCCTCTGGCTCCAGGCTTGAGGGTCCACAACATCGTGGTGGTGAGAGTGGTGGTGAGAGCATGTCCAGGTGTGAGGCAGTCAGACCCACGTGCCCACATCAGGGAGGGGAGAGGTGAGCACTGGCACTCACCGGGCCCTCAAATGGTGCCCACCCATATCTAAGGAGGGATTTCCTTCTTCAGTGAGTATTTCTTTCTGGAAACATCTCTGTAGACACACCCAGAAGTGTGTTTCCATGGTGATTCTAAGTCCTGTCAAGTTGAGAAGATTATCACACCTACCTTTCTTGTTCATCACTCAATTAGATCACAGTAATGTATAGACATTATCTAAAAAAAAAAAAAAAATCATTAAAAAAAACAAAACAGCACAGAACCCACCCCAGCAGCTGCTGATGGAATGGTTGCTTGACTAAGTCATTGCCTGGATGTCCACTCGGTGCCTGCTGTATGCAGAGCACTCCGTCGGGAGGCGAGGACCAGGCTGATGCTCTGTCTGTAGATCCAATTATTCTTCTAAATTGTACCACTTTCCCACAAAGAAGCGGAGAATGTGATTCACACTTGGTGTAACTTGGTATATAGGGTTCATAAAACCAATCTAGGGCCAGCAAGATAGTTAGATGGTGAAGGTCCTATCTTCCTGTGTAATAGAAGAGAACCAGCTCCCACAAGTACACACACACACACACACACACACACACACACACACACACACACACAATTCCGCTTTCTCCATGCATTTACTATCCCGAGGCTGGCTGGAGTATTTGTTGTCCCCTCTATTAGAGGACAACTATTAATGTAATTTCTGTTCCCACTTAGTCCAGTCCCAATGGGGTGTGTGTTGTGTTTACTGTCACGGCTCAATGTTTTCTAGTGTTTGTGGGCGTGTTCCTCTGAGGAACTGACGCTCTGCTCCATGTCTGCACCTTGTAGAGGAAGCTGTCAGAGCAGCTGATGCTCCAATTATTGTGGGGGCCACTCACTGATATGATGAGCTACTGAGCACTAAAGAAGGGTGTGTGTGTATATGTGGTGTGTGTTTGTGTGTGTGTGTGTGTGTGTGTGTGTGTATGTATGTATGGTGTGTGTGATATGTGTGAGGATGCATGTATATATGTGTGTGTGGTGTGTATGTGCATATATGTGTGTGTATGTGTGCATGTGTGTATGTGTGCATGTGGTATGTGTATATGTGGGTGTTTAGTGTGTGTGATATGTGTGTGTATGTATGTGTCTGTGTGTAGTGTGCATGTATGTGTGTGTGTAATGTACATGTGTATGTATGTGTGTATATGTGTGTGTGTGTGATATATGTGTGTCTGTGTGGTGTGTGGTGTGTGTGTGTGATATGTGTAGGTATGTGTCTGTGGTGTGTGTGTATGGGGTACATGTGTATGTGGTATGTGTGTGTGTGTATGTGTGGTGTGTATGTATGCATGTGTGTGCATGGTATGCATGTGTGTGTGGTGTACACGTGTGTATGTGTGTGATATGTATCTATGTGTTCAAATATGTGTGTGAGGATGCAGTGTGTATATGTGAGTGTATGTATATTGGTGTGTATATGTATGTGGTGTGTAACTACATAACCTAGGTCTCAGGTTGCCCTTGAACTTGGTGATCCTCCTGCCCTATCCTCCAAGGTGCTGGGTTTGCAGGTCCACACCAGAGCTTCATTTTCTTGTACATGACTTCATGTGTCATCACAGTAAAGCAGGTGACTTCCGTGGCTAGGGTTCTAATCTGGACTGAAGTACTGTGCTGGTCAGTTTCTGTTATGGCTGAAAACAAGACAAGGCAGCTTTTAAGGGGGAGAGATTTATTTCAGCTTACGGTTTCACAAGTTACTGATGGTCTCACTTGGTCCATGGCTTTGGGCTAGTGGGGCACAGGCCATCATGGTGGAAATGTGTGCCGGAGGCTTGTTTACTTTGTGGTGGCCCAGGAGCAAAACAGAGTTGGAGAAGGAAGGCTGGATTCTGAGTGACCTGGGCTAGGGACCAAGACTTCAACACATGGGCCTTCAGGGTGGGCAGTTAAGACTGAACCCAAACCACAGCACACAACTCTCTGACTCTGGATAAGTTTCTTATAGACCTTGTCTTAAGATTCCTTGGCTGACAAGTGGGCTCCTCATGAGAACTCAATTTCTGTTTCAGTTTGATGATTCCTTAAGACAACATCATCTTTGCTCAGGAGGACTCCACCAGGCACTCAGTTACATATTCAGTTAGGTACTTATGCCCTTGGTTAGACACTGGGTACAAAAGGACTCAGTGAAACAGTTAAGTACTCAGGCACTCAGACGCATACTCAATAAAGTACTTCATTTTGTTCTTGCTCCCTTTCCTTTTCTTTTTCTGCTAAGGGAAAGTGGAGTAGATGGTGTTGTGTTATATATATATATATATATATATATATATATATATATATATATATATATATATATATATATAAATATAAAGTATATAAAGATAGAGTGTCATGTAGCCCAGGCTGGTCATATAGTTGAAGATGACTTTGAACTTCTGATGCTCCTATCTTTACCTGTAAGCATAGAGATGCCAGGCATGTGCCACATACCCCACTTTGTGCAGTGCTGGGGATTCAAACCAGGGTTTTATGCATTCTAGGTAAGCACTCTGACAACTGAGCTACATACCTGGCCCTGATGTGGGTTTAGCATGGACTTCAGGAAGCCAAGCTATACCTTTAATGAGACCCATATAAATGGTGTATCTTAATCATTTCAGTAAAGCTTGACTCTGGCAGGTTTCTACTTAAATGGAAATAAGTAAATTCTAGTTTCCTGTTGTTGCCCGAGGGGTGCAGCTTCACACATCCTCAGGAAGGAGACTTGCTTCCCAAGATGTTGGCTGTAGCCTTTGGAACAGATGAACAAGCATACTTTCTCTCTGAAGAAGCCAGATCTAGTATAGATTTGCATGTTGCTGCTTCTTCTGTATACGGCTCCTTGGCCTAGGAAAATTACCTGAATACACTTTTAAATCCTCTTGTCTCCAACTGCCTTCCAAATGGCAGCAATGTTTGAATGGAGTACTTTGCTGTCTGAAGGTTTGACTCATTTGCAGTTCTGAAGGTCCTCAGAAAGGCAGGCACGAAGTGGAAAATGGCCCTCTGGTGTGAGGTGTGGGGTAGCATATAGGAGGAAAGTTGATTGGCAGCTGGAAGATTAGATCTGTTTCACAGCAGAGTGACCATGGCTAATGACAGTTAGTGTGTATTTCAGAGTTGCTCAAACAACCTGTGTTAAATGTTAAGGGAGTGTGGTGAAACCTTTGGTAGGCCCGATGTACTCACAATACACATACACATCAAAGCACCACATTATTCCCTGTGCATATATACAGTCATTGTTTGTCAAATGATACAACAATTAAAAAATAGTTCCAGAAGCTAGGTATGGTGGCTTATACTTGTTATCCCAGAACTTGAGGAACCGAAGCAGAAGAATTGCTATGATTTTGAGGTCAATGTGGGACATATAGTGAATTCCAGATCATCCTGGCTACAATGAATGAATAAATAAATAAAACAAAGAATAATTCCCCCAAAAAGTGGAAGTGGGGAGGGTGGAGGGAGGAAGACAGAGGGAGGAAGGGGGTGGGGGGAGGAAGGGGGAGGGGAGGAAGTGCAACTTTATAAAGATCTAACCAACTTCCCTATATGGATTTTATCTTGACCCACATTAAAATGACAAAAATACATAACACAAAGAAAAAGTATTTTTTAGGAGGGCCTGGCATTATAGTCTTGTAATCCTAGTTATTGGGGTGACTGAGGCAGGAGAACTGTAAGTTCGAGGTAAGTCTGAGCTAGAGGGAAAAAAAAGTACTTTTGAAGCAACACACGGAATGGAGCATTCAGTAGAACATGACCACATTGAGGAGTTACTGTTGACTGCTGGATGCAGTCACAGAGTATTTTTAAGGAGTCTGTCCTTCCGAGCTGCCTACACAGTAGTTCTTCCCGAAAGTGTACAACATCTTGTAATGGTTCTCAGTAACTCAGGGAGAAGGTGATCAGGGAGTGGATGGATGTCCCTGTCCAAAGAGATTGACCATATGGGGATATTTGCGGACCAATCAGCCACCGCACAACGAGGAAGGAAGAGACTGCTAATCCACGCTGTGGTCTGCCCTGTCTAGCAGCCTGCCAGCACTGGATGACAAATGATTTTTGTATCTCCCACAGACTTACCATGCCGGGTCACAGACTTAAACCACGACCACCAATGGTCTTGTTTTCAAACAACACAGAGAAAATGTGGTCAGAGGTAACGGAAGGCGATCTAAACACAAATGGTGAGGAACTAAGGCATGAAAAGGCTGCCCTGTAGCCAAGGTGAAGACGCCAAGTGGACTGCACTGCCCAGCCAGTGGGCATCCTGCCACAGCCAGGCCCCAGCAGCTGTCTATCTCCACAATGGCCACTCTTCATCACATCTAGGTCAGTTCCAGGAGGCTGGTGTCTTTCAACTCATGTTCCTCTGGAGGTGAAACGCCTCAGGTTTTCTGAGCACGAGCCACTCATGGGGGCCAGTGAAGAGCAGAGGTGTCCTTCAGGCCTTTGAGCCCTGTCTGAGCAGCTGCGCCTGCTCCTCCTTTCTAGTTGACATCTGCAGAAGATTGAGTGACCTACGAGGTGAGGATTCCAGGCTGCTTACACACAAGCAGCGGAGATTTATCTCCAGGCTAGGCAAGCAGACTCACGAGGCAGTAAAAGCAGAGAAAAGCCCAGGTCTTGGGAAATGTTGGACTCAGTGACCAGAGTGGAGAGTTCACTGGCTTGTTTCCCACACAGACTGGAAAACGGGCTACTGATAAACACAGATGAGGAGAGGTCACAAACTGTAACAACCACGCTGCCTGGGTGTCAATTTAGACTGATGGTGGGCCATCCTTCCTTCCTTCCTTCCTTCCTTCCTTCCTTCCTTCCTTCCTTCCTGCCTTCCTGCCTTCCTGCCTTCCTGCCTTCCTGCCTTCCTGCCTTCCTCCCTTCCATTCTCTCTCTCCTTCCCTCCCTCCCTCTGTCCCTCTGTCCCTCTCTCATTCCTTCCTTCCTTCCTTCCTTCTATTCTCTCTCCCTCCCTCCCTCCTTTCTCCTCCCTTTCCCTCTCTCCCCCTCCCTCCTTTTCTTTCAGTCAGGATCTTATATATCCCAGACTGCCCCTCCTGCCTCAACCTCCTAATTGCTGGGTTCCAGGTACTCCAGGTGTGCACTGCCACATCTGGCTTGTATCTGTCTTAGTTCACAGGTCTGACCTGACCCAACACTTCCCTAAAATGAAAATGAAAAACAGAGAAATTTAAAAGAAAAGAAAGAATAACTGTCTACTAAGGCTTCAGGAGGAATGTGCTGGTTACCAACCACCTGGTTACCAGCTACCTGGAACTCGTTCTCCAGCTTGATTTTGCCCCACTCTCTCCACCAAACACCCTCCTTCACCAAACCGGCCTAAATGCACTCCCAAGAGAAAAGGCAAGCTGAGGTCCAGCTGCTGTTAAAGGGGAGTTAGGAAAACACAGATAGGGGATCCGGCAATATCATTCTACCTGTCTTGGTGCCTGCCTGAGGAGAAAGTGACCCTGATCTTTTAAGGTTTTAGGATTTTCACAGATGAACTTTTTGGTAGTGGAGTTGTAGAATTCTTGTCTGTTATGTGTGAGGCCCTGGGTTCCACCTCCACTACCATAAAACTAACAGAAACAGACACAGACATAGACACAGACAGACAGACAGACAGACAGACACACACACACACACACACACACACACACACACACACACAAAATCCATCAATACAGTATAAAGTCACATAAAAATCAACTTTTGCTAGGCATTGTGGCTCTGTAATTCTAGTATTTGGGATCTGAGGCAGGAAGATTTGTTATGAGTTTGAGGCCAGCCTCAAACTTGAGGCTACGTAGTGAGTTCCAGTCCAGCTACAGTAATAATGATCATGATAATATCCAAGTTTTCGAATAGTTTTGTGTTTACAAATAAAACAGAAAACAAAACAAACCCATTCAGAATCCCTGCCTCCTGCACACCCACGCCCCATCCATCATGGCTTGTGTGGCCTACTTGCCGTATTAACGTTGTTGAATCAGCCCATAACAGATTCATTCATCCTGTCTTCATTTTTACCCAGTGTCTTTGCTTGGCTGCAGTAACCTACCAGTCTTGGGTCCCACACTGCATTACCTGGCATCTCTCCCATCTTCTCTTGGCTGTGACCATTCTTCAGACTGACTTTGCTTCTGTGGGCCTTGGGAGTTTTGAGGCATCATAGCCAGGGACTTGGTAGACTGGTCTTCAGGGAGACCTCAGGGGCTGTTTGTCTCGTAGTTGCAGGGGGTTAGGGGTCCTGAGAAGGAAACACTCTTTCATTCAAGCCTCTGGTGGTTGTGTCTTTGCCTCCTTCGAAGTTCCCCAGCTTCAGACAGCAAGAACCACACTTCACAGGCACAGCCCCTTCCCAGTGCTCAGTTATCGCTTGAGGTAAGCACCTTTCCTTATTTATTTCGCTAAGAACAGAAACAGTTTTGGAAGTTGAGGGTGTGCTTGGCAATAGCTGATGAAAAGAAAGGTGTGTGAGCGCAACTCATTTCCAATTATAGCTGCTATCCAGGGAGATACAGGACGTTCCTCATCAGCAATGGCTTATTTTAGTCATAAATGTGAACAGTAGATAAATTCTCCTTCCTTATTGTCAAGGAGGAGAATCTTGCTTTGCTTTTTACTGGCACAATTATGTCCTTTTCCACTTTTTACTTTCGATTGCTAAAGGAGTCAGGTTCATATTGATTTGTTTGTTTGATTGTTTAGTTAGTCTGGGTTCACCTTTAATATGGCCCCCCCAGCAATGCTTTTGGATCATACAGCAGAAGTGAGGTTGGGACCATACTGAAAAAGGTACTGCTCAGTTGCTACAGTGCTCACCACGAGAACACGAGGCCCCCAGAACCTGTAGAAGACGCCTGCATAGCAGCATGCATTGTAACCCCAGCACTGAGGAGGCAGAAACAAGAGGATCCCTGGGGTTCTCTGGCCAGCCAGTCCAGCTGAATTATCAAGCTCTAGGTTGAGCAAAAACCCCTGTCTCAAACAATAAGGTGGAGAGTGATTGAGAAAGATATCTGATACCAACTTCTAGGCCCCACATACATGCACATATACTCCACATATATGTACATATAACCCCTCCAACTCAGGAATAATATGTCTCAACTGGAATTTATTTTAAGAAAGCAAGAGGCATTCATTATTAAAAAATTAATATCATCCTTCATATTATTGAGGGCCAAAGAAAGAGCCCATGTAGTCATCACCACATATGCTCATGTTGAAAACATTCAATAAAATGTCAATTGGTGACCACTCCTTTTCGTTGACATGTGATTTTTACATTTCATTTATTACCATGCAAATGTATTAAACTTTTTCATTAATGTGGTGAATACCAGAGAGAAAAACGTAAAGAACTAAGGGTGTACTCGGCTCCTACTGTCGGGGTTTCAGTCCTCTGTCATTCGACTCCATTGCTTCTGAGGGTGGTAGAGCTGAGATTATCAGCGTAGAATTATAGGGAGGAACAAGGCTGTGTCCCTTATGGTAGCTAGAAAGGACAGACCCAGGGCAAAGCACATCCCCCAAGGACAAGCCTGAGTGACCTACAACTTCCAAATAGGCTCCAGTCATAGAAGTTCATCATCTCCCAACAAATGTATCTGTTGATGAAGTCATTGATTAGGTCGAAGGCCTTACTATCTGATCACCTCTCAATGATCGCTCTATCATCTGAGGACCAAGCCTTCAACTCACAAGTCTTTTGGGAAAAGGCTCAAACTATAACAATATGTAAATGATGTATATTTGTATTGTCAGTTCTTGGGACTTATGGGGAATTGATTTTAGGATCCTTACATACCCTCAAATCCCTCATATAATACATGGCACAGTATTGGTATATCAATTGTGTACACCCTCCTGAATACATTAAGATACCTTACTCATAGTTCCCAATATATTGTAGATGCTCCATAAACTGCTGTTCTGTTGTATTATTTAGGGAATAGTCAGAAGCCTGTAGATCTTCAGTACATACATAGTTTTATGAAATCTTTTTTAATTTAATTTTTTAATGAAACAGAAACACCTAAATTCCAGACAAGTGCCTTGCTCTTGCATTCAGACTGTATACTATAGTAACAGGTCTCTCTCTTTATTTCTCTCTCTCTCTCTCTCTCTCTCTCTCTCTCTCTCTCTCTCTCTCTCTCTCTCTTAATAAAAGAACTTGTGTGAGAATTGTCAATATACTAATTCCACCAAAAATTACAGGTTAGAGTGCCTAAAGTCAGGGAAAGAGATGTCAAGAAAATTAGATACTAGAGATTATGGAGCCTCTCCAAACATGAAGAGTTTCCTCTAATAGTATTCCATGTAGCTCATTTATAATCATAAAAAATTCAAGAAGATCAATTATGTTAAGTAACCCCTAAAGCGAAAAGACTGATGACCTAATTGATAATATTCACAGCTCTATTGTCAAGTTCAAGATCAAAAGGACTGTAATATTGTCTAACCTGAATGTAATATGCATATATGATGGCTGCCTTGGCTGTTCCTCTTCCAACTGTTTCTATGATTCCAGAGATTTCTTCACCAAGAGACTCTATCAACAATGTGGTTCCATGTTCCACCTCCAGCTGAAAAAATCAACCTTTTCTAGCCTTCCTAATGAAGCAGATGAACTGAGCTGGTGTGTAAGCATTGATAGCTGACTTGGGCCTCTGAGTATTTTTTTGTCTGTAGTCCATTGAGCTGATAGATAGAGAACTATTGATCACAACACATGACTTTTATTATACACACACATATGTGATATATATAATCATATGTGTGTGTGTGTGATTATGTAGACAGCTATGCATCACTTCATGACAAGAAATGTGTTCTGAGAAATGAGTTAGATGATTTTATCACTGCATGAACATCAGAGAGTATGCTTATATGATGGTGTAGCATGTCGTACACCTGATGGCACTGCCATCATCTTTTATATGGTCCATTATTGACCGAAAGGCTGTTACACAACACGTGTGTGTGTGTGTGTGTGTGTGTGTGTGTGTGTGTGTGTGTGTACACTGAAGCTCAAAACTTAGCTTCTCGGTTAATGTGATAACAGTAGAGGCTTTGTATTAAAAATAGAGAACAATACAAGAACGCCTACTGTTTAACACTGGACTGGAAGTAATACAATTAGACAATGAAAAGTAAATAAAGGTCAGCAAGACGGCTCAGTGGGTAAAGGTGCTTGCCTCCTGGGCTCTGGGATTAAAGGTGTACGTTACCATCTCGTGAGTTTAAATGTTTTTAAAAGTTCTTTAATTTTTAAAGATTTTCTTTACAGGAGTCTATTATATGTTTCATGCCCCTCCCCTCCCACCCTCTCATACCCACTCCCTTCCAGTTAACCTCTTTGGTTCCCTGGACAATTTCATTTCTGCTTGTATTCGGATACAGACACATGGTTTTATGTGACTATGAAATCTAGAAACGGTGAATGGGAGGAAGGGCGCATTTGTCTTTCTGATACTGGCTTAATTCACCTAATATGGTTGTCTCCAGTTGCATCCAGTCCACTTGAGACGTTTTTGACTTTGAGACAAGCCTTTGGGAGGGTTCAGTGGGTGGGGATGAGGGTGGTTGACCCTGACAACTGGCGGGTGAGCTGTGGCTCCAGGCTTTGCCAACACAAACCTACAGTCACTGGGGAAAGAGCCTGCATGATAGAGGGCAGGTTGGGCCCCATGGCCATGAAAACTTCTGCCTTACTCTGAATTAACTCATTTTAGGAAACCCTAACTTTTATCCCAGCCAGCTTTGTTCTATGCACTTTGGAGAGCCCCAGGCCATGAATTTATTTGGGAGGCTGACACAGAATGGGAGAGGAGAGACCATGCTGATCACTGTCAGTGTTAATTACTCTTCTGTATTAATGCACTTTTGAAATACACTTCAAAAATAATGATGGACGACTTAGATAGGGAAAAGGTTGTATCAGGGTCAAACAAAACACAGTTTTTAGGCATCCCTTACTTATTCATTCACATATTTTTTAGCCCCCACTATGCTTCCTGCATGGATGCCAGGTTCCAATGTCACTTAGGCAAAGAGGCCTTAGGTAAGGCTGTGCGAAGTTTTGCTCTTGTTCAATTCAATTAAAACCCAGTGGTAATCTAAGCATTTATATAATTATAGGCAGTTATTATCTAGATTGTTTTCCAAAGGCCAACTTTGACTCAGAGCGCCTTTGAAACCCTTACACAGAACAAAACAATTATTACAGATGAGGTTTAGCTCAAGCAAAGAGCTTGAGTGCAAAGCCTTTTGTCGAAGTTTCCAAAGTGGATGGTTAGCGTTTAAAAGGCAGCTCTGAAGAGTGCCTTCCCTGAAGCTGCTTCTACACCCCTCCAGACAGGCAGTATGAAAGAGGCCTGGATGAGGCCATTCTCTGGAGAGGAATTTTCTCCCTTTACTTAGGAATTAGATTAAAAATAGCGTTTTACTTCTTTGCAGGTCTACAGACAGGATTAAATGTGAGGCTAGGTCATCTAGCTTAGATTGTGAACGTTAACCAGAAGATAACATAGTGAGACTCTGAAGAGCCAGCCAGGGGGGTTGTGAAGGTCAACATCTTCATGCCCAAGTTAAAATGAGCCCCCTGGTCTTTGACTAGCGTCCTCCATTTCCCCTGCGTAGAGGAACATTTTTGTGGCTGTTTCTCCTGATCAGATCCAGATGCCCCAGTGGGTTCAGTACATGTCTCTGTAGTTTTGTTTCTTTAGGGTTTCTGAACCTTTCCTAAGAGGGCATGTCACAACAGCCTTTCCTAGCTCCTCTTCTTGGTTCTGTTTGTTAACTATCAAGAACAAGTAGGAAACACATCCCCAGCTATTTTGCACTTTCTTAGGAAGTCCAGGTCCTGTTTCATAATTTATGGGCATAACAGAATTCTAGCCATGTCCCTTTCAGGAATTTACATAGCAAAGTAATCCAAGAGATACACTCGCTAAAGCAGAACTGACCTGCTAGGTTTCTGATATTAAAAGAAAGAAGGCAGTGGTTGGGGAGTCGAACTGCAGCAAGAGGAACTTCTTACTCTGTTCTGCAGAGTCTGCCTGCTTAAATGGGTCATGACCCCACATGGGGTTACATAACTGTATGTGGGGGAAGGGCAAAAATGCTAACAGTGAAAGGTCTCCATATGGGCAACAACCAAAAATTAATTGGAAACAAGTATGTATGGCATCTGGGGGTGCTTGTGGCTGTAGGAGCCCATGTTCAATGCATTGCACATCGTCACTGCAGCCTTGGTTCTGAACATGCACAGCATGCATACTTTGCCTTCCACATACTGCCACAACAGCACCAATGCCACTGAGCACAGCCTGGCACACCCCACTCACATTTGAGGCTATGGTGTGGTATGAGATGCTGTGTTCTGAATGCACACATGCAGTTTTCCACTCTTCCAGAAAGAAACATGATGCTTTGATTGTGAAATGCAGACTTACTACTTTCTCACCATCATCCCTCAGCTTGCAAGTGCATAATGGTCTTGGAATTGTATTGTGCTAGAATGTCTGATTTTGGAAAAGCATTTAGTATTTATTTTGTGTGGAGGTAGAGGGTCCTTGCCGTGGCAAGAGGACAACATGGGGAAGCCAGTTTTTACTTTCTACCGTGTGGGTCCCAGGAATCGAACCCAGGGATCAACTCAGGTCATTACCCTTGTCGGCAGGTGCTTTCACCACTGAGCCACCTTGGCAGCCCAGAATGTTTGATTTTCAGAATTACTGTTTGAGTTGCTGACTTGAATTTCATTTAAAAAAAAAAAGATCATTCCATGAATTTTGGCTTGGATTAGAAGAGAATTTCCAACAAATTCTGAAATGACTCTGAACATGCTTCTGCCATTTTGAATTTACTTATGTGTATATTCATGTAAAGCAATATTCCCAGGACTGATGATTATAAAATCAAAATATTTATCAACTTGAAAATATTGAAGATAACCTGACTCCCCACAGAATCAAATATTCAGCCAAGATTTAATTCTTTATATAAAAATAAACAAACACATGCATGTCAGTATGCTGACTTGCTTTCATCTTTAACAAATGGTGAAATTATAAACATATACCAAAAATTGTCCTAAAATAAATTTCTTTATTATCAGTAACTGATCTGTATGCCTATTTTATATACCAATGTACCTGTGGTCACATTAAATTGTCAGGTGTGAAAAGGGGCCCCTAGCAGAAAATGTTTAAGAAGCCCTTTACTACAGCACAAAGGACGAAAATATCTGAAGAATATATAAAAGTAAAAAGACTTTAATAATTTTTCAGACTGAGTCTTCCTATCTAATGTGGTCTGACTTTGAACTCCATAATGCTAGGATTACAGTCGTGTACCACTACATCCAGCTCAAGGCGTCTTTTAAAATGAGCAGCTGGGTTCAGGGGTATACACACACACAACCCCAGAACTTGTGAAGTAGAATCAGGAGAATTTTTATATTCAAGGTCACCCTTGGCTACATAATACCTTTTTTTTTTTTGAGGCCAGCCTGGGCTACATGAGTCCCTGCCTCACAAAAACAAAACAAAACAACAACAACAGTTAAATAAGGACTTGGCTCAAATGGCACTACAACATCCAACCCATCCTCATCCATCTAAAAAGAAATATGTCTTCAAGCTTACCGAATTATGACATTCCAGCATCTTCTACGTCAGAGTGTGAGTTACAGGAAGAAAGGGGTCTTGAATGTTTTGTTCACTGATTTATCCTGAGGTTCCCGACCAGTGCTTGACCACCCCCCCTCCATGTAACACAATTTTTGTACCAGTTTGTACAACACTGAGGACAGAGCCCATGTCTTTACGCATGTAAAGCAAGCACTCTACCAGCTAAGCTATATCCTGTCCCCTGGTTTTGTTATTTGAGACATTCTCATCTGAAGTCCAGTCTGGCCTGGAAGTTATTCTCTAGACCAGGCTGGTCTCAAACTTGTCAGCTTCTGGCCTCCACCTTCCAAGTACTGGGGCTACAGGCATGTATCACCACCATACCCTGTTTATAATATTTTCCATATTAAAATGAAATGTGCTGGAGGTATGAGTGATCAGAAGACAAAGCAATGGACTAGAACTAATTGATCCACATTATAAATATTCAACTGGTACCGAAGGCATCTCAAGACACCAACAGATTGTATGTCCTTTCCCATGTGGTCTAAAACAGCTCACACCCATGAATGTCTCCTGTATTCCTTCTGACAGGGACTATGAAAGTTCATTTTGATTGAATTCAAAACAATTTAATTAACTGGGTAACTCAACAAATCATTCTGCGTCCATTTCAAGAGAGACATGAATGATGGCTAAGCTCCGACCAGCCCTGGCCACTTGATGTGTGTGTGTGAACTCTGTGGCATGCTGCCTGCAAGGCGCGAAGGGCCGAGAATGTCTTAAGCTTGCAGGCTGGAGAATGGAGGGGGAGGATTATAAGGAGGTATGCATCTGAGTCTGCAGAGCCGTCAAATCCAAGAGTTCAGAAGGAATGAAGGACTCCAGTGACAGGGACATTCAGATTGCCCTGTCCAACCAGGAGGAAAGGAAAAGCCCAGTGTGAGGACACAGGACCCCTAGCTAGGGGGAGGCTAGGACAGGAGGATCACAAGTTTGAGGCCAGCATGGGCTACCAGATCCTATCTCAAGAGAAGAAAAAGAGAAGGGTGAGAGAATAAAAAAAAAAAAAAAAATCAAACCAACACAACAAAGCACTGAACAAAGTCATTTAACATATTTGACATATTTTTATGAATTATTTGGGAATTCTGTACAATGCACCCCAATCATATGCTTCCCATTCCTCTCTGGTTTACCTTCTCACCCCTGTAACCCTCCACCCCCTAAAGAACCCCCCAAGTCCAATTTGTGTTGCCCATATCCTCATTGGAGCGTGGTCAAACTCCAGTGGGCAGCCTCTTAAAGACAACTGAGCTGTTTCTCCGTACACTCCAGAAGCCATCAACTGTGAAGAGCTACATTTCAGCATAGTTATCACAGTGTTTAAGGACTCTCTTCAATAGCTTCCTGTCTAGACCATCTGCCTGTCTGTCTGTATGTCTCTGACGAGGGAGAGGGTGTCACAGAAACCTTCTATGTCTCTCACTCTCAGTTACCAGTCTGCAGTCTTCAACACCACTGCCAAAGAAGCTTCCCTGCCCACAGCGGCTGGTAGCAGCACACATCAGAGACATCGACATGGCCTCTGGCTGCTGCAAGGACCACAGAAGTCTCTCAAGGAGCCTCCATCCAGAAAACGAGCCATTCTTCATCTCGGATAGCTTGTTGCTCAGAGTCAGGGTGATTGTGCAGCTGAGCAGCATGTTCGGGGGCAGGACCTGCTCAGGCTCAAGGCTGCCGAACACCACCCTGCCCTTAGTGCCAGTCACCCTGCCAGAACCCCAGGCACAGCCCTTGTGCTTGCAGCCCTCAGGCATCCACGCAGCTCTGCACTCCTTAAACTATTGTTGTTATTCATGTGTATGCATATGCCACAGTACGTTTGTACAGGTCAGAGGACAGCTTGGTATTGATTCCGTCTTTCCATGGGTTTCAGGGGTCAAACTCACCTCCTCAGGCTTGTGCCTTACCTGCGGAGCCATCTCACCTGCCCTCAAAGTGATTTTTAAAAGCCATAACGAATCTAAAGACGGTTCTATTATCTATGATTCTAACTTCCTGTGGACAGCCTCAGTTATTATAAGATCCAGGAACGAGGAAAAAAAAGATGAGAAACTGTTCCCCACGAAGATAAATACCAAAGAACGATGAGCCTTTAGACCAGTGGTTCTCAACCTATGGGTTGAGACCTTTTTGGGGGGGTCACATATCAGATATCCTGCATATCAGATATTTACATTATGATTCATAACAGTAGCAAAATTACAGTTATGAAGTAGCAATGGGATAACTTTATGGTTGGGAGTCACTGCAACGTGAGGGACTGTATTAAAGGGTCACATCATTAGGAAGGTTGAGAACCACTGAGCTAGACAAAGACAATGCGAACATGTCAGAGTCCTATGGGGACCAGACTCAGCCGGAAGTTATCAAAGGAAAAGCTGAAAACTGATGCTCAACATCCAGCAAGAAGGAAGCCAGGTAGAGGTAGGAAGTTCATCACAGCATCTCACCCCATTGCCTAAGTGGAAACAAATCCTAGGCCTGCTACTGTTAAAAGCATTATTGGCTAATATTCCTAGCATTTCCCCCACTGGTTGAATTAAGTAGAAGTAACTCCATAGGCAGCAAGAGCCCCTGGTAATGAGACAATTTTTATAACTAAACAAATGCTAAGAGTATAACAGGCCCTACCCTGTGTTTGCTGTTGGACAGATGTATCCCTGCAGGAGGCCTGGCATTTATGGCCTGAAGGTAAGAGGGAAATCAAATGAAGCCGTGTCAATGTCAGGAAATGAATGCTGCACATCTCTGGAAGAAAATAGGGGTGAGGGTGGGGGAGGTGGGATCAGTGGGTTTCTACTAGGGATGACCTAGATCTTTCTATTCACCTCGTTTGTTGTCTTCTCATGCACACTAGCTCCCCTCCTCTTCACAAGATGGCTCCTCTTTACAAGATGGCTCCTCTTCACAAGATGGCTCCTCTTCACAAGATGGCTCCTCTTCACAATGGTTCCCAATATCATGGTCTCACACTACACTCAAAGCCAGGAAGACTGAATCTGGTCTTCCTGAAGCCACCTCTGGAAGAGAAGACTGGGCCTCAGCAGCAGTGTACAGCCCCTTACACTGCAGACTGTACAAGAAGGCTCCCAGGCGCCATTTTAAAACCAATGAGAGTTACGAATAATCGCACAACCATTTGGTTTACACAGGTCAAGATACATCTGATCTAGGGGTGCAGCTCAGTGTAGAGAGCTGTGCTTGCCTATCATGTACAGGGCCCACAGTTCGATTCCCAGCACCACAAAAGATGCTTCTTAAGGAATGAACCTGGGATGAACCATGCTTTCCTAAATTGGAAATAAAAGCTAGTAAGATTGTGGTTTTGTTAGAAAGACAGAGATGGAGAGGAACGGGCAGCAGCTCTGTCTGTCTATCTGTCTGTCTGTCTCTTTCTTTTGTTCGTGATTCAGGAGATAGGACCTAGGGTCTTCTATATGCTAGTCCACTGCTCTGCCACCAAGCCCCACTTAAGCTCTGCTATCACCTCTCTCTTACTTTACATACAGTGGCGTTAACTCTCTGTGGTGTCCAGTTCTGTGAACTTTGTCAAATGCATAGAATTGTGTCATCATTGCCATGACAATCACAATGGAGAAAAATGTACCAGGAAAGTGAAAGGACATTGGGAGTGATATGTGGAGATCATCACTAGTCTGTGGCCCTGGACTACATAGGGAGGACCCAATGACCATGTCTATGATCAGCCAGCATGGATTTAATGCTGTGGTCCAAATGGCAGAGGTGTGTATGTGGATCTTCTCGTGCCCTTTCCTCTTTATGAGTTCACAAAGGATGGTGACCGGACAATTTAAATTTCATATAGGAAAGCACAGACAACATACTATAGGGCTTTGAAGAGGAGAGGCACACAGCGTCCAGGACACCTTATTCTTTGGTCATTGCCCTGTAGCTGACTTCATGGATTGCTTTGATTCCTAAAGGACTCAAACTGTTACTTGATTCTTTCCACCCTCCTAGTCCTTCAGCTCACAAGGCTGGGTGTTCTTGTCCTCTGTCTGGGTTCAGGGTGTGCCTGCATTGCAGAAAGGGAGGCAGGATCTGCAATTCATTCCAGCCAGGACCAGTTAATACAGCCTAGCCTTCAGGACTTGCCTTTAGCAGGTAGATGTTGCTGACAAGCTATTTAGAAGACATGCAAGCATGACTTCTGTGAACTTGACAGACTCTTTGAACATAATAAGGGATATAAAAAAGTAAAAACTTGATTATTAGGCCTGGCCATGTACCTCAGTAGGTGGAGTACTTGCCTAGCATGCACAAAGCTCCCGGATTGATTCCTCAGCACTGCAGAAATGGCATGTGATAGTGCATGCCTGTAATGCCATCATGGGTGGAGTACTTGCCTAGCATGCACAAAGTTCCCGGATTGATTCCTCAGCATTGCACAAACGGGATGTGATAGTGCATGCCTGTAATGCTGTCATTCAGGAGATAGAGTCAGGAGGTTCAGAACTTTGAGGTCATCCTCTGCCACATAGCAAGTTTGAGGCTATTTGGGGATACAGGAGAGAGACCCTGCCTCAAAAAAATATATTGATTATTAGGACAGCTAGCACAGCAACTAACAAACCAAAGGACAGTCCAGAAAGAGTTGCATTTCAGTCTGTTCCACAATATCACAGTGTCTCCAGTTCCATGAATGAGGCTGCCTGTGGCTGAACAGCAGTATCCAAGCCATGCTGCTTTCTTTCAGGGAGCTGGCGCCAAGGCTTGTCTCGAGTGCCCGGGGTCAGCATGTGCCTTTGTGCAAAGTAGGGAAAGCCGTCCCTGCATTGCAATGCTGTATTTCTATCTGTTAGGATACTGTTGTCACGTGCTACCAACCTGTGATAGGCAATCGATTACAAATCCTTGAGGCATGAACTCTGAGTGGTGCCCCTTAGGGGCTGTACAGTGTGTAGCCAACACAGCTGTTACAGCGGTCTCAAGACCCAGTTGTTCAGGGACTAAGAAAAACTCCCATTGTTTCTGGAGGTCTGGGCCAGAGGTCTGGAGCACGCCTGCCAGTTTATTAATAAATTAATGCAGCACTTACAGAGTAGTTATTAAATCAGAGGCTCAGTGCTGCATGCTTGATGGCCACTGTCTTCTTTAATCATCACCAAAGAAATGTGAATAAATATTATTTTTATGCTTATTTTATTACTATTAGTTAGTGAGTATGTGATTGTGTGTGTGTGTGATTGTGCTTGTGTGGAGGTCAGAAAACCATAGTACAGTTTCTGGAGCTCAAACTCAGATACTAGCATGGGCTGCAAGTATCTTTTTACCCACTGAACCGTCTCGCTGGCCCCCAGTCTTTTGGAAGCAAAGGCGTCCAAGATGAGATAGTGTATGTGATGCTCTAACTCACACATGTAGTCCGATGCCCACCCGGAATCCTGAGAACGAATGCTAAGGTTACACTCTTCCTTCTCAGCACGTGCTCCTAAATATATGTATTTTCTTGACAGACTACATTCCACATTCCGTTGGAATGTGACTGATTTGTGTAAGTTTCTCTAGATTGATTCATATTGTTGGGTTTCTCAAGGAAAAAGGGGGAAGCTTTAGGGTGACGCAGAAGACGATGTGAACGTATTGGGAATTGCAGATGTGAACGAGAAACCCATCTTTTCAGACCGAGCGACAGAAAGCCACGCAGATGACGGGCTTGGCTGTAGAAGTGATGTGTGTGGTGCCACTGAGTCATCTGTGTCTCAGTGGGCCGATCCGGCCTTTGCTCAATTAGCAGGACCAGCCCTCCAAATTGGAAGCTGGTTGGCAGAGATTCAAGTCTAAAAGCCTGAGCTTTCAAACCATCCTTAAGATCTTTGGTGAATCGACATGTCTGCTTCCTCTGAGTACAAGCCAAAGAGGGGCCGGCTGGCCAGACCAGTTTTCTTTCCTCTGGGCCTTTGACATCTTGGGACCAGAGCTTTGGGTCCAGTAAAACATTCTCCTGGAAGTCTTGCTTGCTCGCCTCCCTTGTCAGGGGAAGCTGATTAAAACAAACGAGGAATGAAACGTTTTTTTGCCCATCAGCTCCTTGTTCGCTTCTCTTCCATGAACAGTTCTTAATTTAACCGATTTCCTTCTTAATTAGATTTAGCAATTAGGGTTGCCCATTAACCTAAAGTTTTCCTGTAAGAGACTCATCTTCCACCAAGCCTGCCTGCTTTACAGCCCCACAGCTGCGTAATTGGCAGTTAAATTCCCATCCATTCAAAGCACACTAGATCCGTACAGCCCTACCCAGGTGGCTGGCACTAGTCTGCTCCAGTGATGGAAGCCAATGCCAAGCACCTCCTTGCCAGCTACTCTAGGGCGAAGGGGCCACAGAGCAAGACAGTCTGGGACATTTAGATCTCCACACATCACTCATCTAGTCATCCAACCAAAGCTTATTGGACACTTGTGATCTCTAAACACTGTCCTGTTGCAGGGTACTTACTGTCTGCCAGGCTGCAGAGGGGAGCTCTGCATGTAGGGGAAGTTGTGGTTTTGTGCAGCAAGTGAGTGGCAGTTACCCCACCGTGCTGTTACAGATTGATGGGGATTAAAGATGAACTATTTCTTTTCCTTCAGAGAGTAATTATTGTTGTTGTTTTCAGTTTTTTTTGAGACTCGGTCTCCTATATAGCCCCGGCTGATCTTCAACTCACTATATAGCTGAGGATAGTCTTGAACTCTTCCTGCCGAGTACTGGGATGACAGGTGTGTACCCCATGCCCTGTCAAAGAGTAATTTTTATTCCATGTTACTTTGCCTTTATATTTTGGAAAAAAAAGAGTAGGTCTCTCTGATGTGCATACTTAATTTTTTTTAATTTCAGAGTTTTCTTTATAGAGAAATTTGGGTTATCCTCCCAGGCTGCAAATGTAATTAACAAGTACTTCCTTGCTTCTCTTTTCTGTTTGTTTGTTTGAGAAAGGGTATCACATAGTCCAGGGTGGTTTCAAATTCACTGTGTCGTGAGGTGTAGCTGAGGACTCCCTTGAACTTCTGATCCTCTGGTCTCCTGAGTGCTGGGGCTGCAGGTACATGCTAAGGGTGCACACATGCTAATGGAGTAAACCGAGCTGCAGCCCCACCCTCACAGTTTCTTAAATATGTAAGCGCTCATTGCATATGGTATGTTGGTCTTTTCTCAATTTCAAGTTAGCGTGTTAAGCAATGGGTTTCATTACGGCTTTGTCATACATTTATGCCATTATACCTCCTCCTTTCTCTGTGTCCCTGTCCTCCCCAGCTTGTCCCCTCTCCCTCTCCTCGATAGTCCCTGCTTCTGCTCTCCGGTGACTCTAACAGAACTCCTGGTTAACAAGCAACCCAATTGCTAAATCTGATCAGGAAGGAAATAGGTACATTCAGACTCCTTGTAAGAATCCAACAAGAAGGCAAGAATGCTTTATCAGGCCTGAAGCAGAACAGATGTTTGTACAGATGACAGAGCCGGCAGTGGGATGCCTTCCCCAGGTGTGGAGAGACACCTGCAGCAGGGGCTGGCCCTGGGGCTGACACCTCATGGCCCCAAGGCAAGAAGAGTCTTCGGTTTTTGTTAGGAAACAGGTGGCTTTGTCTTACTGCTCAAATTACTCATGGTAACGAGCTGCTTCTGACGCCCTGGAGGTTTGCATTCAAGCAGGATTTCTTTCCTTCTGTTTGAGCAGCTGAGGGTCAAACTCAAGGGGCAGTAAAATGAGACTGATAGAGTCAAGCTCCTCCCTTTTATTACTTCCATTGAGTGACTTAAGAGCCCTCAGACTTGACCTCTGTGGATAACTATTATGGGTTGGATGTGTCTCTGAGAACTTCCTGTGTTGAGAATTTGCTGTATGGATTCACCTGGGAGTGGTGTTTTGAGATTTGGACTTTGGAAGTTCACTGGGATCAGATGAGGTTATAAGGGTGTGTCCCCCATGATGCCCAAAAAGACATTGTAAGAGGAGAGATCTGAGCTAGGGGTAGCTCTGGCTTCTGTGAGATGCCCTCGCCACAGTTGTGTTGAGTAGATGGAGCTGATGCTGGTTCTGTGTGCTGGCACTTTGGACTCCAAAAGTTGGAACCGGATAAACTTCAGTTCTTTATAAATTTCCTGGTCTCAGATGTTTTCTTACAGAACCAAAATTTAAATACCAGAAGGAGCAGGGGTAGGGTAGCATGGCTATTTCTCAGAAGGAAAATGAACTTTCAAACATTAAAGTGATATAAAGAAAGAAAAAATTGTTTTAGAGTTCAGTGCAGTAGTTAGGGTTCCCTATGCATAGATTCGATGGGTCACAGGTAGAAATTTGTTTCTTTTAATTGTTTAATTGTATTTATCTATTTAGTGTGTGCGTGCATGCGTGCGTGCGTGCGTGCGTGCGTGCGTGCGTGCGTGCGCCATATATATACGTGAATGCTCATGGAGTTCAGAAGAGCGTGCTGGATCCCTTGGAGCTGGCGTTATAGGCAGTTATAAACTGTCCCATGTGGGTCTGGGAAGCCAAATCCTGGTCCTCTGCAAAAGCAACAAGCATTTATCCTTGGAGTCATCTCAGTCCCTGAGCATTTCCAGTCCTGGAACTAATAGACCAGGAGCCAAAGGTCTGGTGGGCAGTAATGAAGGTAAGGCTCATTCATAATCCCCATGGGCAGCGGCACAGGCCAGCAGTACAGGCATATGCCTCCCCTTCCCTTGCAGAGAGAGGATGGCTGGAAAGATCTGTCATGCTGCTATAATGCCCCCTCCCGTTTCCTGGGATAATCAGATCATTTGCTTAAGCTATGTTTGTTTGGCCAGAACTTAAAGACCGAGGGAGATTGGTTGTACATTATAGGATGAATGGGTGCCCTGATGTGCTGTTTCTGAAGCATTGCTTGAGGGTTTGGAGAGATGGCTCAGTTGGTAAAGCGCCTTCCATGCAAGCATGAGGTCTTTAATTCAGTCCCACAGAAATGTCAGATGCAGTGGTGCACATCTGTAACTTCAGCGCTAGGGAGGCAGAGACAGGAGCATCACTGGCCCTTGATGCCTACCCGGTGTAGCCAAGTTGGCAAGCTCCGGGTTCAGTGATCTATTCTACCCCAGAGAATAAAGTAGAGAGCAGTTGAAGTTGACCTCTGACCTCTACTGCACGAAATCTCCTGTGCTAAAGCATCGGAAAACATTCATGTACACACACCGAGACACAGATACACATACAGAAACACACACACAGACATACAGACACACACACACACACACACACACAAACACACACACAACTTCTTAACTCTAAGGGTGTCATCTCTGCTGCTTACCTCCTCTGAGCTTGTCTGTGAGTTATTCTGTTTGTTTGGTTTTGCTTCGGGAGACAGGGTCTTACTATGTGTTCCTGGTTGGCTTGGTATGCACTAAGTAATCCAAGCTGCCGTTGAACTTGATGATAACTTCCCACTCTGCCCTGGAGTGCTGGGATTATAGGCATGTACTACCACCTCCTTTTTTACTGTTTTATTTTATTTTGAAGTGTGTGTGTGTGTGTGTGTGTGTGTGTGTGTATACACACTCCCATTTGTGTATGCTATGAGTACAGGCTCCAGGAGAGACCAAGAGGGTGCCAGATTTGCTTGGAGCTTGAGTTAGAGGTGGTTCTCTGCAAAAGCAGTACACACTCTTAACTGCTGAGCTACTTCTCTACCACCACCATCCTTTAAAAAATATTTATTTCTTATGTGTGTACATGTCTGCATGCAAGTATGCATGTATGTGAAGGTGTGCATGCCTGTGCAAAAGCAGAGGCCAGAGAGGCCATCTGGTGTCCTCTCCCATCACTGCCTGTCCATTCCTTTGACATAGAGTCCCTTCCTGAACATGAGACTTGTCTATGCTAGGCTGGAAGCTGGCAAGTCCCAGCAACTCTCCTTTCCCCACCCCCACTCTGAGAGCTGGGGTTACAGACATTTTCAGGGATGCCTGGCTTGTTACATGAGCGCTTGGATCCAAGCTCCAGTGCTTATAGGGGCCGGGTCTTTCCTCCAGTGCCCACAATGGCCTTTTTAGAAGCTTGCTCTCCCCTCAACACTCTCACAGGCGCATTCTTCTGGCCTGCAGCAGCAGCCCTTTCCAGTGTTGAACACAAAGGACATTTGTTGCATGTAATTGTGTTCTAAAGCTGTCCCGTTTCCATTATGAATAATCACGACACCGGGAGTGAAGGGGGACTGAGACTCCACATTTGGAACCACTAGAATGCTATGATTCATTTTGGTCTCTTTATTAAGAATCCTATCTCAGATAATTTGCAGCCAGGTTCTACCCCCAAGCAAGTTTCTTCGGTCGTGTTAAATTCATGGGGAGAATCCCCTGAGGATTTAGCACTGAAAAATAGACAGCTTTAATAACGGAATGCTGATGTAAAGAGCAGGGTAAGGCAGTGTGTTCTAACCATTTAGGGAAAAGTCGGGTAAGTTGTTACTAATAAGCCGTGCAGCATTTTTTCCCTGCCATTTTCTTCATATGAAGGAATATGGAGATGAACTTTTAAATGCCAGAAGATTGCCTGACGGCTTCCATCTCTAGGGCAAACGTTTAGTTAGGGATCATTTTGCTATTGCCTTTATTAAAGCCTCGGAGGACTCACACTTACATAAAAAGTCAGATCTCTGCGCAAGTGTGCAGTGGATAGAGTCATGTGGGACCCAGATACTTCTTGGTCCCATTTCACAACTATTTTGGACTCCGCTGGTCAGCTTTCCATTGCTCTAACGAATGCCAGAGGTGAATCAGCTTGAAAAAAGAAAAGCTTATTTGGGCCCATGATAGCAGTTTTCAGCCCCTGTTTGCTGGCCTGTTGCTCTGAGTCTTTGGTTCAGCAGCATGTCATGGTGGACTTGAGTGGAAGAGCAAACTGCTGTCACAGTGGTCAGGAAGGAGAGAGGCGTTGGGCGTGTCCCAGGGACCTAGCATCTTCCAACTGGGTTTCATTTTTTTTCCAACCTTTAAGAGGTTCTGGCCCTTCTGACTGCAGGAGATCGAATCAGCAACACACAGGCCTTTCAAGACACTTACTCAAGCCCTCCTATCTTTTTAAAGACAGGGTTTCACACAGCCTAGCCCGGCCCCTACGTGGCTAACCTTGACCTTCTGATCCTTCAGTCTTCACTTCCTGAATGTTGACGATCACAGGTGTGTGCCACCACGGCCAGTTGATACAGCGCTGGCAATCAAACCCTGGACTTTGAACCTGCTAGGCAAGTACTCTGCCCACCGAGTTACATCCCCAGCCCCGGACACCAACTTTCTCATGAGGCTGGGAGTAGGGGTCGCCAGGACCTGCGTCACCTTCCTGGGTAAAGTCTCAATGTAACTCGTCAGTCCCTTCTCTTACCGTTTACATCTGTGTGTCCAGTCATGTATCCAATAATGCATTCCAGTTCCGTCAAGCTGCCTCCCACATCTGCCATGGTTTTGAACATGATCCTTCCACCCACCTTTCCAACCAGGGAAGTTAATTCATCTTTTAAGAACACCTTCTAATGTGACCTCTAGAAAATTATCTTACCCTAAACAATGCCATTTTTCTTTCCTGTATAGCACTCACAGCCTGCTTCAGTTGTGGAACTAAGTGGGCTGGCAGGATTGATTTGTAATTTCAGCTCCACATGGTGTCCCACAGAGGACAAGGACTTCATTTTAGACATTTCTACTCTCCATCCCAAGGCTTTACAACAGTAGGAATATTGACTTTTTAGGCCAGAAAATTCTTTTTAAAAATATTGTTACATTTTCTTTATTCTGTGTGTGGGACAAAGTGTGCAGGAATCAGTTCTCCCCTTCTACGATGTGAGTCCCAGAGATCAAACAGGTTATCAGGCTTGATAGCAAGAACTTTTAACAGCTAGGCCAATTTGCTGGTCCACAAAAAAGCAGTACAGATCTCTAGTGTGAAAATTTAGAAAAATGTCCTCAGACATGGCTAATGTCTTGGGGGTGTGGCATACTTCACACACACACACATACACACATGAGAGAGAAAGAGAGAGAGAGAGAGAGAGAGAGAGAGAGAGAGAGAGAGAGAGAGAGAGAGAGAGAGAGGAGAGAGAGAGAGGAGAGAGAGAGAAACAGAGAGAGAGACAGAGAGAGACAGAGAGAGAGACACAGATAGAGAGGGAGAGCTTCCTGGTTGGAACCACTACCCCGGCTCTAATAGACAGCCTGATTCTAGGTACTTAATGAATATTTGCTGAGCTAACAAAGCAATGCTCGAATTAATGAATACAAATCTAAGCGAATCAAGTGCACAATGGTAAATAAACAAACCCAACATCTTGTTTTAGCCTCTCTGCATCCATCAAATCAAACTTGAAGTCTCAATTGCAGCCACGGAGGCTCTTCAAGGGCGGACTCAGCCTTCCTTCTGCCTTTGTCAGGGTTTTGCTCTGGCTCTTGACCTCGGGGCTCTTTCCTGTTCTCTTGCTTTGTCTGCCTTTCCTGTCACTCAAATTCCGTGCTTCCTTCAGGACAAAGGTTGCAAACGCCTTCTGCCACTTGCTCACATTCATTTGGGAATGAACACATGTGCATGTATATTGTTTTGGGTCTTAGGATTATTGATTAGTGTTTTGTTTCGTAAACACACATACAGACTTTCTTCTTAACTGAAAAATAGCTCCTCAGCAGGAGGGTTCACTCCTTCCAAGCTTCTCTTCCCCTTACCACTGCTGGGAGCTGGAAGAACAGATGTTTGGCTTTGCTTGAAGCACACACTGCTTTAAGGAACTAGCAGATGTGTTCAATCTGTGATCTGTGTTGAAGAGGCAAAGGGATAACTCCTTAATAACCTGCAGTTTTTAGAATAAATTCAGTCAAACAGATATGAATAGAAGGAGTTTGCAAATGTTTTAGGATTTCTGTGAGAAAGCTTGGAATACACTCCCAATAAGAAATACGGAAATGCAGGCATTTTCTTTTTCTTTTTCTTTGTTTTTTCAATTCTGTTTGTGCTTGAACTCCACTCAGGATCTTTTCTACAGTGGCAAAACAGTATTAGAAACTGGGTGTGATAGTGCACGCCTGTAATACCAGCACTTGGAAAGTAGAGGCGGGAGGATCAGGAGTTTAAGGCCAGCCTGGGTTATATGAGACCCTATTAAAAAAAAAAAAAAAAAAAAAAAAAAGAAAAGAAACCAAACTAAATAGCCGCCACCACCACAACAAACTGTGATATTATCAGGTTAAACCAATACATTAATGACATGTGGAATCCAGGTTGAAATAAAAATCTGAAGGTGGAAGGGACTGTCTGAAGAGGAGGAAGAGCATGGGGGTGGGGAGGAGGACAGGAGGGGTGAATGGGAACAAATTACATTCCATAAGTGTATGAAAAATGTCACAGTGAGACTCGTTATTAATTAGCAATTAATATATGCTAATGCAAGGTCTTGGAAACAAATACTGCCAGCCTTCCTGGTTTCTTTCTCAGCCCCACCCAGGTTTCCAACTGGCTCCAGGTTTGTGGGTTTCCAAGTACGCAACCGTAAGCTTCCAGGACCAGAAGCAAGTTCCTCTCTGTTCCCATGGGTTGCTCCTACTGTGGTGTGAAAGGTTCCCGTAGGCTCGTGTGTCTGAACACTTGGTCCTCAGCTGGTGGTGCTGGCTTGGAGATTGTGAGATCCTAAGGAGGAGAAGTCCTGCTGAAAAGAGTGAGTCTCTAGGAACAGGCTTTGGGGTTTCATAGCCTAACCCCACTTCCTGCCCAATGGTGGCAGGCACAAGGTGACCAGCGACCTCACGAAACTGCAGCCACTCCTTCCCTCCTTGATGGAGTATATGCGTCTCCTCCTAAAGTGTGAGTCAGACAAACCCTTCCTTCCTCAAGCTGCTTCTTGTCAGGCATTTGGTCACAGCAACAAGCCACTAACCCCTTCCTCCTATTGATCCCTTTCAGGTGTTCTCGAGTTGGAGGCTCAATCTTTATGGCATGCTCACATGTGACTGAAGACTGAAGTCTTTGGTTTTTTCATTTTAAATAATTGTATTTGTTATTATGTGCATACGTGGTGTGTGTTTGTGTATGTGCACATCACAGTGAGCATGTGAAGGGCAGAGGACCACTACATAGAATTGGTTCTCTCCATCCACCTCTTTTTACAAAAATAAATGTGTGCATATGGGGGTTTTGCCTGCATGTATGTTGGTGTCTCATATGCATGTCTGGTGCGTGCAGAAGCCAGAAGAGGGCATCAGGACTCCTGTAACTGGAGTTCCCAATGGTTGTGAGCCACCTTATGGGCAGGGAATCCAAGCAAGATCCTCTTCAAGAGCAGCAAGTCTTCTTAATTCTCCATCTCTAACATCGCCATCTCTCCAGCCTTCTTCCGCTCCATCAGTCTTTGCCCACTGAGCCATCTCCCCAGCCCACTTTCCTTGTTTTCATGTCAATCGATAACCAAAATCGAGTTCTCTCTGATCTCCTCTTGTTCTGTCTTGTGCATTAGCAGTGGTACAAGCTTTCCTGAGTTACCAGTTCCTAGTTCTGAAGGCGGTAGAAGAGTCAGTAGTCCAATCTGGAACTCCAGGTTCCTTTCCCTGCTTCTCCATGCCACACTTTCCTTCAGAGCCTAAGTCCTCACCACTGCCCTGACAGGTGAGCATGAGCCGGACCCACCAGCTGTCCCGTAGCCTGGACAGGGGGCCTGCAGTCTTTTCCCAACTACAGAGTGAAGGTCTTACTCAAAGGTCTTTCTGAAGCACGTTTACCCTGGGCCCTAAGCAAAGGCGGATCAGTGTCTCTCACACTCAACAGTGCTTCTTCACCCTCTACGCTTTGAGAATGTAATACACGGATTTTCATGCTAGTTGCTGAGCTGAAGCTGCCCCTGGCTCATGGAGCACAGTGTTTCTCTTTTACTGACCTGTCACTCGCCCACCCATCCATCCTGGCTGTCATTCTGAGACTACCATGCTTATAAACCTGAACAGTATTCTGAACCCATACAGAAGCACCCATGCATGTTGCAGGCAATAGAGACATTGTGAATCACTACGAGTCTGATACTCTGGTGCTTTAAGGATGTGATAAACTGTGTCTTTGACTATTTTCTTCTTTTAAAGTTGCAGGGCCCAATAACAACTTAGTTGGTGTCTAATAAATATGCTGAATAAGTGAACTGATTCCTAGAAGTCAATGGGAGGCACATTTGGGTCTGTCTCCCAGTTTTAAAGGTATCAGTTACAGATACCCTATAGCTAAGGCCCAGAAGTAGCCTGCAGTGGTACTGTAGGAAGATAGCCCTGGATACCACAGTATACTGTTTCTGCTGTTACTGAGCCCTGTGAGCCACGTGTGTGGCCATCACAGGACAACTTGGCCAAGATGCTGTTTCCTTCCAGTGTATGTGGATTCCAGGGATCGGACTCAGGTCATCAGGCTGCTCACCACTTTTACTTGGTGAGCCATCTTGCTACCCTCTTCTCCAATTTTCCTTTTCATCTGCTTTGTATGTCACAGCATCATGTTCACCTGCCTTCTAATCCTGTAGGTCCAAAACCACAGATGAGAGAAAAGCTGGGCAAATCCTCTCAACAAAGACAAACTCCTTACACATTTTCAAATTTTCAAACCTTGACGTGAGCGCTCACTCAACAGGAAAACGCTTTAAATGACAATGACCACAAGAACACAAATGCCCAGTTCGCTTTCAAGTCTTTATTATCCTGAATATAAAAGACAGAAGTCCTCTAGGATATAACAGAGTTTTTTTTTTTTTTAATGTGGAAACATTATTTTTTTTTACAAGTGAAAAAATAAATAACCTCTTGGAATAAAGGCTTATATGCTAATATGTGCCATAAAAAAGTAGAGTTTTAATATCTGACAAAATGTCTGTGCAAAGAAACAAATGCATAAACACATTACTGCTACATTAAGGCAATATGAAACGTAGACTCGGAAATCTCAGTAAAGTGACGGTGTAGGTTTCTAGCTTTCACTTAGCTAGTATTGCACCCGATGAGGTCAGCTAGGTTTCCTGACACCCTAGAAAACCCCCCAGCTCACTAGCTTCCAAAATGCCCAAGTGGGGGTGGAAATATGATTAAGACTATGGGAACCGAACAAACTAACCCCACCTCTGAAAGATGCAGGGCAGGGGCAATGCAATGACTACGGAAGCACTGACAAGAAAACATGAACAAAGCGAAATCAAACGCACACACAAAGGAGACACTATCTAGAGACCTATGATAAGGCTGTAGAAGGTTTGATCTTCAGGCAAGGCAACACCCATGGGTGCAGCTGGAGTGAGTGCTTAGGGGACGTGCAGAACCACCTGAGCACACCAGGAGCCTCTCTGACACTCTTGCCCTGTCTGTCTGTCTGTCTGTCTGTGAACTTTCCTTTCCAATCTCCAAATGTTCCAACAGCTCAAAAGCCCAGGGAGTGTTTGACTATGCCATGGAAGTCATTTAACCAAACTGGTAACATTTTATCACCGAAAGGCATGGGGTGCAGGGTGTGGGAAAAGAAGGGCTAAGAAGTCACCCACGTTGAGTTACCTGTTTCCTCTCAGACACACTGGTTTCAATCTGACAACATGTTAACCCTTGAGAAGTCACAGGACTGCTTTTCAATCTGCTAGCTTTCCAGTCATTCTTGAATGAGTTATAAAGACAGAAATGACATTATAACAAGGACTATTTCTTTAAGGAAAAAATTCCTATTAAAAATGTTCAGCGCTCCATGACCATAGAAAAAGAACCAAGGAAATTTTAAAACTCTTATAAAATCTGCTGCCTTGGGAGAAGTTAAGGAGACGTATGACATCATTTCCTAAAAGGTACCCACTGTTGGGCTATGGTACCACTTAACTGACAAAGACTATTATCTACTCCTTTACTTGATCATTAAAAAAACCCAAAGTCCAAGAAGGAATGTGTCTGTCCCAGAGCTCTTCCTGGTCGCCACTGGGGCTGTTGCTTCTACTCACGGAAGAGGAACGGCTGCATTCTTGCTTCTCTTTTCCTCTTTGTGTCTGAAAATGTCTCATGGCAGATGGGTGTCGAGAGTGAGATAGTTCCTCACAAGGTTCTTATTCTTACAGTTTACAATACTGCAGCTCATGGGGACCTGGCCTGTCCAGTAGGCGCAGGACTCATTAGATGGCAGATTGACTTGTGGGGACATGGCCTGTCCAGTAAGCGCAGGACTCATTAGATGACAGTTAGATTGACTCGTGGGGACATGGCCTGTCCAGTAAGCGCAGGACTCATTAGATGACAGTTGGATTGACTCGGGGGGACATGGCCTGTCCAGTAAGCACAGGACTCATTAGATGGCAGATTGACTTGTGGGGACATGGCCTGTCCAGTAAGCGCAGGACTCATTAGATGACTGTTAGATTGAGGAGACTGGTATGGGTTGGCAGGTAGACATGTTGGACATGCTCCACACGTGATCTGCAGACTGGACATGACTGGAAAAGAAGCCAACATTGGTTAGAATGTTTGCTGGACCTGGTCTGGGAGCTCAGCCTTGGTACCCACCACACTCAGCTTTCTAGATAAGCTGCCCTTGCGATTTCTAAGCTATCAATTGCTCTGTTAATAGGCTTGAATGTTTACACTTTATAAGGATTAAAAATGAGAGTTATGAAAAGACACTCACTGAAGAAAATTACATTTTCTGGCCAACTGTGTGTAAGTGTGTGTGTGTTTTGCTCAGAGACCAGTGGTCAGCCTCATGCATTATTTCTCAGATGCTTTCTGCCTCTTTTTGGAGACAGGGTCTCTCACTGGCATGGAGAACACTGATTAAGCTAGGCTGGCTGGCAGATGATCCCCAGGGGGTCCTTCCTGTCTCTACCTCCCCAGCACTAGGATTAAGAATTCAGGTCCCAGTGCCTTGCAGTATAGAGACTTTATTGGCTCAGCCGGCTCCCCAACCCTTCGGTTAATTTCAGTTTTCCTTCCTGAATGCTGGAGCCATATATATAGGAGGAGGTCACTGCTACTCCAACCACCATGCTAGAGACATGTCTTAGATAGGCCTTGGCTCAGCTATTTTGGGGCCAACATCAGTGGGCAGATGCCTTATGATCAGAGGTAACAGGTCTCTGGTGGCTTCTTGGGCAGCACACACCCTTCATTGGCCATAAGGGAAGATAGGCACAGGGTCAGAATACATGGGCAGGAACAGATAAGCCCAGGACTTGGAGGAGAAACCCCTCCCTGCAGCAGCACAGGCTCCTGAGCTCACTGTCCAATCTTCAGTAGCTCTGTAACCGTAGCATGTAAGGACTGGGTGACATGCAGGGCTAGGTTTATGTATATACACAGTGACATTTAGCAGAAACTTCTGAGAAGTGAAACCAAGTATAAAATTTATGGTAAGAAAAAATGTAAGGTGTAAGGAAGGAGACCTGCTATATATGAGTTGCTTTTATTTTTCTGTAGGAAAGTTAGTTTGACTTGCTAGCAGATAACAGCCAATAGAAAAGATTTCTAAAAGTATGAGCAGTGATGAAAGGAAATTAATGGGCTGGTGAGATGGCTCAGTGGGTAAGGATGCTCGCAACCAAGTCTAGCAAACTAAGTTTGACTTCTGGCACCACATGGTAGAAGGAAAGAATTGACTCCTGCACACTGTCCTCCGACCTCCACATGTGCACTGTCACACACACACACACACACACACACACACACACACACACACACGAATAAATTAAGTATAGAAAAAAAGATAAATTAATCACAAATAGAGTAAATAGGTCACTGGTAACAATAATGTATGTATTCTTTAACTAGAATTTTAGGCAATAATCCAGACATTCCTACTGTGTGGTATCAGAACGCAAGAGGCCATGTAAAGTGGAAGAGGCAGGCCTCGATTCTAGTTCTTGCTTTAGCTCCAAGATGCATTAATTTCGTCAGTCTGGACCTCATTTCCGAAACCACGTGGTGACAAGAGGGTGCTGATCCCCGTGTTTATAAGGGGCACAATGACTTAGTCACTGAACACAAAGACCTTCCCAGGTGGAGATGGCTGCTTCCCACTCTGTGTGTTGTGTGTGCACCTTTTAGACCCTTCTTAATGGACAGGAGGGCCAAGTGAGCCCTTACCTGCAGCTGGGCTGCACAGCTCTCGCAGCACACAGTGTGGCCACAGGGGCAGAAGGTGGAGTTGATCTCCTCCTCGCAGCACACCATGCACAGCATGGCCTCCTTCAGCTTGCGCAGCTTCTCCTGGAGCACTCTGGTCTGCTGGCAGCTGAGGCCCTCACAGCTGCTGCAGCTCATGCTGCTGTCAGAGGACTTCAGAGGCGAGCTGGGGGGGCTCTGGTCACTTCGTGAGACAAGGTCCACAACACCGGCGTTGTACAGAGCCCTCCTGGCGTGGTCGTATACCTCCTTGGATGTTCTTTTGATATCAAAGACATACTTCTTGCCAAGGTTAATGTTCTCATTGAGAAAGAGAGATGCCAAGTGGCCCTTCAAGTCACGACTGTACTGCATCATGACGGCACTGGTGACGGTGTCACACCTGAAGGTAAGCGTGGACATCTGATTGAATATTGAAAAGCCTAGGAAGCTTCATAACTCAGACTATCAGATACTGTTATCAATAAAAATCAACAGACATTTAGTGCTCTGTCTTCTATCTTGTCATTATCATTCATCTATCAATCTGTCTTCTATTTATCTATTTATTAATTATCTACTATCATCCATCCATCATCTATCTACCATTCATCTATCTGCCTACTTATTTATTCACTTTTAGAGATTATGTAGGTCCTAGAACTCTCCACGTAGACCAGGATGACCTTTAACTCATAAAGATCCACCTTCCTCTGTCTCTGAGTGCTGCAACTAAAGGCATGTGCCACCACATCCAGCTTTTTTTTTTCTCCCTTGAGACAAGGGACCCAGGCCGGTCTTGAACTATGTTGCCAAGGATGACCTGGAGCTTCATGATCCTCCTGCCTCCACCTCCTGAGTGCTGCTGGGATTACAGACATGTACACCATGTCCAGTGCATGTGGAGCTTCATGCATGTTAGGCAAGCACTCCATGGACTGAGATACATGCCTTACCAAGACAGTTAATATTCTTGTGTGCATGTCTAAGCTCTTTTCATTTTATATGCTTAGTAGCTCGATGACTCCACCTCTGCGCTTCTCAGGGGTCTCCAAGTACCTCCAAGGAAGCAGCTGTAAATATGGAGATGGGTTTCCACAGCTCCTCCGGGCTGTGAGCTGCCATCCAGCAGTTTGTGGAAGCAAAAGGACATTTGCTCTTTGAAGTTTTGGCTTTTATATTAAACATGTCTACAAATTTTCTGTTCTGCTCCATAGTCTATTTTAACATAACAAAATTTGAAGGCTTCCTCCGAACTACATTTTTCTCTTTAATTTTTTCTAAGTATGAGCCTAATCACAACTAAGCCTGAAAGTACCCTCTAGAATGTAGTTTAAAAATCCTCGCTGTGGCCAGGTGTAGTGGTGCATGCCAGCAATCCTAGAAGTCAGGAAGCCAAGCCTGGAGGACTGCAGTTGAGTTTGAGGCCAGCCTGAGGTATGTAGTGAATTTCAGGCTGGCTTTGGACACACAGTGAGATTTTGTCTTCAAAAACACCAAGTAAAATGAAATTCAAGTTAAAAAGTATCCCGAGTGTGTAAGATGTGAGGGCTTAGAACAGGGACGTCCTCAGCAGAGAAAGACCTGTGCCGCTGTGCTGTTCTGGGAAAGGACACAGCCATGGCAGAACAGGCCCAAGGACTGGGGTTATGCTGGGAGGTGGTTGTGGCAGGAAATAAAGTGAGAGCAGAGCAGGAGACTGTAAGTGAGGCACAGGTACACGCCATTCTGTGCCGATGAGGGCTCCACCAGCACTGCGAAAGGAAGGCTCGGAGTAGCTATTCTCTCCTATTCTGTACAAGACTCTCGGACTCAGGGCCAAGAGAAATGACAGCAACCTGCCAGCCACCTAAATACACTAAGGGGACCTGAGCTCAGGAGACGCATGGTGGTACATGCCTGTAGAACGCGTGCGTTTCGGTGATGGCTCGGTAGAGCCCACTGGCTGCCCTGGTGCTGATCATTTTAAACAGGAGCACGATGCTGTTCCCAGACTCCTTGGTGACGGTCAAGTAGACATTCTTTCCTGACTGGGTGGCCATCTGCACCACAGGATAAGCTATCCTGAAAGGCAGGAGGAGAAGAGTGAGCAGACACAGAAGGGAGAGCTCAGCATGGAGCTGACATGCCCTCGTAGGCTGCCCGTGACCCGGCAGTGAACCAGACACAGCCTGGGGTGTTTGGTGATGATTCTAACTAGTTATGCTGATGCAGGACAAGCAGTTGTGGCATGGAAACAAGTGTTGGAGTGCCCTCGGGGTGTGTGTGTGTGTGTGTGTGTGTGTGTGTGTGTGTGTGTGCAGAACTAGATACAGGTATTTATGGCCTGAGCCACTATGAAAAATAATAATTCTGCCACACTAGTGTACTTTAAGTTAGCATTTAAGAAATAATTAAATAGTTAAAGCTTGAATGCAATTAATAAATAAATTAAAAAAATGAATCACTGCATTGATAGAGGTGTCTAGTGAATTTCTGTCCATTTTGTATTTTCAGAAAAAAGCAACAGATGATAAACATGCTTATGATTGTATGTGCGTGCGTGTGTGCGTGCGTGCGTGCGTGCGTGCGTGCGTGCCTGTGTGTGTGTGTGTGTGTGTGTGTGTGTGTGTGTGTTGAAGACTCAGGTTACCTGTTCATCGGACTAAAGTCATCTTTACAAATGGAGATGCCTTCCGGTCCAACCCCAATGAGGAGTTTCTGTCCTTCGCTGTCTCTCACAGCATGCCACTCTACGCCGTAATTCTCCATGGCTGACACGACCTGCAGAACCTGGTACTCTGCAGAAGCCTGGCTGATGCCCTCCAGCTCCTTATGCTTCGCAACAATGCTGTGGAGCATCCAAAGGTGCCAAGTTAGACAGGTCAGTTCACACATTCCTTAAAGCTTATATCTCACTAGTGAATTACAGGGATGTGGTCATTTATGGATCACGAAAGCATTTACTATGAAATACTTCTAAGACATTGTTGGAATCACAACTATGGGGCCAGTGAGATAGCTCATTGGGTAAAGGTGCTTGCTCAAAGCTTGAGTTTGAACTCTGGGACACACAAGATGGAAAGAAAGAACTCACTCTCACCAGCTTTCTTATACACACACACACACACACACACACACACACACACACACACACACGTATTCTTTAAAAAAAGATCTCAACAAATATCGAGAACCCATCATTTGGGAATACTGGTAAACTGAAAGGATTATGGAAAAATCACTGAATATATGCACTAGACTGCTGTAGGATGGTCTGTTTGTCAAGTGTGTTGCTGATTGGTCAGTAAATAAATCACTGATTGACCAGTGGCTAGGCAGGAAGTATAGACGGGACAAGGAGGAGAATAAAGCTGGGAAGTGGAAGGCTGAGTCAGAGAGACACTGCCAGCCGCCATGATGACAAACAGCATGTGAAGATGCTGTAAGCCACGAGCCATGTGGCAAGGTATAGATTTATAGAAATGGATTAATTTAAACTGTAAGAAAAGTTAGCAAGAAACCTGCCACGGCCATACAGTTTGTAACCAATATAAGTCTCTGTGTTTACTTGGTCGGATCTGAGCAGCTGTGGGACTGGCAGGTGAGAGAGATTTGTCCTGACTGTGGGCCAGGCAGGAAAACTCTAGCTACAAATGGCGCCCAACGTGGGGCAAGAGTTTCCACCTAAAAACTGAGAAAAAAGATTCTAAAACGGAGCTAAAAACAGCTTCCTAATTGTCTCTCTCAAATGAGCGGCAGCTGCCAGTTTGAGCTACTGGTGGGTTCCTAGCGTGCACGCTCGACCTGCAGTATGGTGGGAATGAGGCCTCTGCAAGTGGCACATTAAGCTGCATGGTGGATTTAGCCTTTGCTAGTCCAAAAAAAAAAAAAAAAGAGGTTTCTGGGCTACACGCTGCTTGGATAAAAGCATAGACCCACAATAGCTCCCAGAGCTGGCGAAAAACGTACTACCTCCATGTTGGGAAGCTGAGGTGGGTGGAGCCATCAGCCACAGCTGCTGCAGTTTAAAGCAATAAATTCACAATAAGACAGATTCAGACCTAATAGTTTACAATGTGTGTAAAATATACTTAGGCTTGAAAGAGACAAAAAAGGTGATATATACAGTTATATAAACAAATACATAGTTTTAAAAAATAAAGTCTTTAAAGAGACAATAAAATTAATATAAAAAATAAGCCACGTGAAGATGAATATTACACAGAGAATCTGGATTGTGTTGTCTTTGGGATTTTTAACTGCAGAAAAACATTTGATTGTAAAAGATGTTGAGTTAAACCAATATGTATATTTTAAAGATACCTTGACTTCAAAATTTGGATATAAGGATATGTTGCTTTGGAAAGGAGACTCTGCTTTTGTTCCCACAGAAAGCCAAAGGCTATGGATTTGTTCCAGATTAAGATACATCAGGTTTGACCAGCCAAGACCCCCTGAAAGGTCTCCGATGACACCATGGCCCAGATGATTCAACATCCAGAATGGTTTGAAGGCAACTGGCTCAGACGATACACCCTCATGGACTATTCCATAATTCTAAAATTTTCTTTGTGTTCCCATAAGATACAGCGCCCCTTTCCAGCAGGAAGTAGTAAGAGAAGCTACGCCCAAATTCCCAAATCATATGTAATTTTACTTTGTTAAGGTTAAAACCTTCCTTTTGAAAAAAAAAAAAAAAAAAACGGGGGGAAGTGCTGTGGGATGGTCTGTTTGTCAAGTGTGTTGCTGATTGGTCAGTAAATAAATCACTGATTGGCCAGTGGCTAGGCAGGAAGTATAGGCGGGACAAGGAGGAGAATAAAGCTGGGAAGTGGAAGGCTGAGTCAGAGAGACACTGCCAGCCGCCATGATGACAAACAGCATGTGAAGATGCTGGTAAGCCACGAGCCATGTGGCAAGGTATAGATTTATAGAAATGGATTAATTTAAGCTGTAAGAAAAGTTAGCAAGAAACCTGCCACGGCCATACAGTTTGTAACCAATATAAGTCTCTGTGTTTACTTGGTCGGGTCTGAGCGGCTGTGGGACTGGCAGGTGAGAGAGATTTGTCCTGACTGTGGGCCAGGCAGGAAAACTCTAGCTACACTAGACAAATGTGTAGGCTAGATCCCCTCATATATTTATCTACATAGACTTTATAAGTTTCCTGATAGGCTAGCAGCACAGGGGACTGATTAGATTATTTGCAACTGAAGAAAACATAGATCTATGTTCTCTGTTGTGGCAAAGCAGTCTGAACTGTGGTCCTTGGTGATCTGGTCTCCCAATGTAGCCTTCCCTTGAGTATGGTCTGGGTTAATGATCAGCTTCTAATGAACAGAAAATGGTGGAAGACCATTGCCTGGCATGAAGCTGTCTTCTGAGATGGAGTCATGAAGGTCTGATTTCTTTCCTGGCTCTTCTCTCTTGCTCTTGGATCACTCACATTGGGTGATCCAGCTACCACACATGAAAGGGCCCTGACGTCAGATGGCAAGAGAAAGAGGCTGGCCAAGAAGCTACAGGAGTCACCTGGACCCAGAAGCCTCCCTCAGCTGGGCTTTTAGATGAGACTGACCTCTGGGGCTTGCTCTGCCCTCAAGCCACAGCTGTGTCCCTGCCCATGCGTTCCCAGATAACGTCTGTTGGTTTAAGCTGAGTTTAGGGTTAGCTTGTTACACAGGAAGAGGTAATTGAGCCGCCTAAGTTAGGCCTCAGGCTGTAATTCTTGCTGGGATGAAGCAAACACCAATAAACATGCTGGATTTTTATTGTAGGAGATTTACAGATTTAAAAGGTCAGGCACTTTGGAGATCCTTGTTATTTATGGAATTTCATATAAGGGCGTTTATCTGCGTGGACTGTTTTGTATTGGTAAGCTTCTCAAATAAAAGGCACATGAATCTTCTGAAAATGACTGGCTAAACCTGGCAGTGGCCTGCACTCTGCCTCACAAATTCCAAGACAACACCGTAAGTTTCCTGATTCTTATCAAGTCGGTGGCTATGAACACTCACGCTAGCCAGAGTGCACAGCTAGCCTCCGGCGACGGCGGCCTCACCTGTTCAGGGTCGCGCTGGAGAGTTCCTTCTCACACAGGTCCTCATAGTTGTACTTGGCTGTGTTCTGGTTGTAGTCTCCGAATTTGGTCTGGGCCAGGAGGGCGCTAAGCTCCACTGCCTGCTCTGGGGAGCACTGGAGGTGGCCTGCCAAGAGGGATTCTTTAATGTGCAAGAAAAAGATATGCCTGCAAAAGAAGGAGAGAATGACTGAGGCTTGCTTGGGATAACAGTATCTGAGCCAGCCTTCTGGGCGGGGGTGTGGCTAAGGGAAAGAATGCCCAGCGCTGTTTAAAAAAAAAAAAAAAAAACCTAGCTCCGCTAGCTTTGCAATTTCACTCTCAAGTACTTTCTTTTTAAGCAAAGAGACCAAGTATAGAGGCAGGGCTCAGCAGATGAGGGAGCTTGCAGCCAGGGCTGAGGACCTGGGTTCTACGTCCTCGGTCCATACAACAGAAGGAGACTCCCCAAGAATTGTCCTCTGACTTCTGTGTGTGCAGCATGGCAAGCGCCCTCTTCAAATCAGTAAATAAAATGTCAAAAAATGTAAATAATAGAAACAGGCCAAGTTAGCATTAGAATGTGTTAAAGGCAATTTAAGAGTCAATTTTGTTTTGTCTGTTTGGTTTGGTATTTTGAGACAGGGAATCAAATAGTTCAGGCTGGCCTCAAACTTGCTATGTAGCTGAGGGTCCTCTTGCCTCTGCAGATTATACACATACACAACTCCTCTACTCAGCTGGAAAACCTGTTTTGTAGTAAATTTTGACTTCAGGGACAGTAAAAAAGAATGTCCCCTGAATTCTCAGAATCCTACTTCAATGCCCACCTACCAGAGACTTCACCAGCCAGATGACCTTCAGCATGTCAAAGACTATGGACAGAGGACAACCTCGGGTGTCATCCTCAGAAATACCATCCACCTCTGGCAGAGTGTCTCACTGGCCTAGATAGAACCTATTGGGCTAGCCTGGTTGGCAAGTGTATGCTTGGAATTTTTTTAACGGGATGCAGGGATTGAATTCAGATCCTCACGCTTGCCGGACAAACAGTTCTCGCTGAACCTTCCTCCAGCCCCTGTCTCAGAGCTCTTCAGACCAAGGTCTGTCTATTCTTACCATCTGGGCCTCCTTGATCCTACTCATGGCCTAAGAGTGACCAGAGTTTCTGTGACCTGGGGACCCCGCTTCCCTCCAGATTCTGCATCCCACCATCCAAGCTGCTTGCTATCATTGCTCCCAGTAAAAACACTGTCTTTCTGCTCAAAGTCCTTCACAGGGATGCCCGATGGTGCCTGAAACCCAGGCTTCTCCACTAGTCGCCTCCAGCCACAACACCTGTCTCTGTGCTATGCATAGGGACCACCCTACTACTTGGACCATTCAGCCTTGCAGCTACCTGTCCCGATGGCCTCCTCTCCTGTCCTCTAACTTGGTCACTTTTTGATCTACCTTGCATACAGACCATCTACTTCTGGACTGTGTTATGTAACAAGTTACAAGTAACTTCGAGCTTCTTTAGCTAGCTGCACCTGGGCTGGCTTAATTGCCTCTAACATCAGAGAGCTCCATAAATGCATGTAAAACACCATATATCTGTGTTATTTTATATTGCAATTTTGCTCTGTTTGAGCCTACACTAAGTACATGCAACATTAAATTCTACATTTACTACAAGGTATGCATGCCACAGAAATTCCTGGGAAAATCCAGATATTGTTTTTATTGTCCAAAATCCTGAAGAGGTTATCTGAGTCACCACAGAGGATAGGCGATACAACTTATCTCTGGCATATGTGAAGTTTTAACTTCCTTTGATGACTTGTGGCAGCCTCTGGCAGGTGCTGGAAAGGCACAGTCATGAATTCTAGCCATTGGTGAGGTCCCAGACCCTGTGTAAGCTCAGCTCCTCCCTTTCCCAGCCCTCCACAGGGCCTTCACTTTTGTACCACACCTGAGTTTGCCTTTCAAGGGACGAGTGTAGTGGGTAGCCATTCCAGCTTTGATCTGGAAGTTCCAACCCCCATTGAGGCTTTGGTAACTGTCACGCCTACAAGGCGGGGGCTGAGAGAGGACCCTGAAGACCCGAGATCCGGATGCACGGCTCTCTTGGTTCCTGGACCCTGGACGCTGGAGGTAGACAGAGCAGAGTTCTCCAGAGAACACCACCAGACTGTGCCACACCTTTCCCAGACCCTGTTACCTATCCCTTCACTTGTGAGTTACCCCACAAAGTAAACCTCCCTTTTAACTACGTGGAGTGGCCTTAATAATTTCACCAGTAGACGAGCATGAGAAAGGTAAGAAAGGAATTAGGGCAAGAGCGGTGACAACGGCGAGGGACTGTGTTAAGGACCTCACATGACCAGGCCGACAAGATCCATTTCTCTTCCTTAACTGAGGACTAGTCAGTTCAGTCTTCTGCACATTCAGTAATGATAAATGTTTAAAGTGATGAGACAGCCTTAAACGTTTCAGTTTCTTCCTAAGATTCGTAGCAGCATTCAAAGAGAACAGACACCGCTTTTATTAACCCAGACATCTGGTAGTCTTTAAAGTATTTCTTCCATACTGCTAAACTGAGAAAGGGGCCCTGCTGGGGCCAAGGAATTACCACCGGAAAAAAAACCTGCTTTTAAAATAGCTATACAGCTAGCTGGTGTGGTAGCCCACACCTTTAATCCCAGCACTCTGGAAGCAGAAGCAGGCAGATTTCTGTGAGTTTAGGCCAGCCTGGTCTACACAGTGAGACCCCCTTCTCAAAACGGGGGGGGGGGGGGGGGGGGGGTAGGAATAAGACACTTTCAGAGGGTGCAGGTCTATATTCTCACAAAACCCTGCTGTTGCTCACAGGGAAAATGGACTCTAGATGTACTTCTGCCCGTTCAAGCACAGGGTATATTTTCAGGAGCCTCCGGTCCGAATCTATGCTTACACTCAAGAAGAAACCATGTGCCAAAAGATTTTAAGATTAGCACCGCAAACTGAGCCTTCGCAATTTAATTACTGTGAATGTAAAGGTCTCTTTTGACTTATTTTCCTAGCATAAAGTTTGAAACTGCTTCCTGCTTTATTAAACAGTACGGAGAGCTGCCAAAGACGACTTTTCAAATTTATTCAATTTCTTTTTCCAAATTTTCTACGCCTACTTCTGGAGGGACAGCCGCCAAAAGCAGAGCAAAGGAACGGAACGGAACGGAATGGCAACCCAGCGTAAACAGGTGGCCAGGAGCCTAGAGCAATGCCATCCTTCCCCAGGAGTGGGTGAGAACTGGAACAATGGCCTGGGGGCGGGGCACACTGGTGTGCTCCAGCCAGAGGAAGGCTGAACTGTGCTCAGAGCCCAGCAGGCACAAGCACTCCTGCTCACAGTCTATGCAGACCTCTTCCTGCATGCTGCAGTTTTCATGGCTTTATGGCCACCTTTCATTTCAAGTCAATAAAGATTTGTCACACTCTGCCTCTGTGCCCCGCCCCACATTGGGGTTATGGGATGGACACATCTGTCTGATAGTTGTTTTTTTTTTGTTTTGTTTTAAGATGGAACACACACAGTCTTTGGAGGAAAGGAACGTATCTCATCAAAACAACTCCAATCACAGATGGGCTTCTGGGTGACAAGGGTCCAGGCACCAGTGTAAAGGAGTGGGGGTGGCCAATGTCACCAGGCCTGATGAGCTATCACAAGACTTATCTGTGTGCTCTTTCCGAAGGGGAGGGTGGCAGTGCTCAAAAACATGTTTCCAAAAGGGAATTCAGTAAGGGCTCAGGATTTGGGTGGCTTTGACTTAGGATGAATTCTTAATAGTTTCTCACCTTAACTATCTGCCATATAACTATTTGGTTGTTTTGTTTGTTTGTTTGTTTGTTTTAATGAAAGGGGTGAAAGGTTACAAATAATATGAAACAAATAGATGTAGTCAAAAAAGTCAGGCCTGTAGAGAATAATTTTTAAAAGTATATCTAACAAGTGGATAATCTATCTAGTTCCATATATATTACAACATGGAATCACACACAAAAGGCTTTGAAAAATACCTACTTTGTTTTAGCAAATGTCTATGAATACATCCCATGGACATTAAGCCCATACTACATTTTCTATGTATTCCTACGGTTATACTTGGAAATTAATTTTTAAAGTTTTAATCGGTTACTAAGAACATGGTTATTTCCAATATAGCCACACTGTGGGGCCCAGTGTGCATTATTCCAGCCAAGACAGATATTTGTATCATAGATACAAATGAATTCACAGTGCTATAAAAATAGGGTGAGGGGCTGGAGGAATGCCTCAGTGGTTAAGACCACCAGCAGCTCTTTCAGAGGACCGGGGTTCAATTCTCAGCATCTACATGGTGGCTAACAACCATCTATAACTCCAGTTCCAGTGGATCTGAAGCCATCTTATAGCCTGTGGGCAATGGCACTTATGTGGTGCACAAATATGGACATGTAGGCAAAATATGTAGGCAAAACACCCATACACAAAGTAAAAATACAATGTTTTAAATTGGGCAAACTTTAAGATGTCAAATTTTAATTTTGAAAAGGAAGCAAAATCTTTAAAAAATTGCATTTACTTATTCACTTTATTGTATATGTTTGGGTGAGTGCCACAGTATATTTTTGAAGCTCAAAGGGCAAATTGTGGGAGTCAATTCTTTCCTTCCACCATGTGGGTCTCAGGAACTGAACTCATACCAGGTTGGTGGTGAGAATCTTTATCCTAAACTCAGACCAGGTTAGTGGCAAGCATCTTTATCCACTGTGCCATCATATGGTCATGAAGCACTTACTCTTAATATATTTTTGCTTCAAAATTCCTCAATAATTTCTCTTTTAAAATCCATGCCTTTTCAGGGGCCAGAGAGATGGCTCAGCAGTTAAGAGTTCTTGTTGTTCTTGAAGAGGACAAGGATTTGGTTCTGTGGGCACCAAGCATGCATGTGGTGCACATGCATACATATATACATACATGTAGGCAAACACTCATACACATAAAATTAAACAATACAATTTTTTAATTAAAAAAAATAAAATCCATGCCTTTTCATAGTGTTAATAACAGGAACCATTTATCTTGAGGGCTTGTGATCAGAGGACTCTCTTGTCTGAACACTAACCATCTCACAGAAATACTCTCTAGTACTCATGACAGAACTTTCCAGAAACTAATTGAAAGCTCATTGTATGGGTGATGTTTGAATGCTTGTTCCCCAGTTGAAGAACTGTTGGCCTTGTTGGAGGAGGTGTGTCACTGAGGGCTTGGGCTTTGAGGGTTCAAAAGCCTGTGCCATCACCCAGTTAGAGCGTGTTCTCTCTCTCTCTCTCTCTCTCTCTCTCTCTCTCTCTCTCTCTCTGTCTCTGTGTCTCTCTCTCTTTGTGTCTCTCTGTCTCTGTCTCTCTCTTTGCCTCCTGCTTGTGGATCAGGATATAAGTTCTTAGCAACTGCTCCAACATCATGCCTGCCTGTCCACTGCCACGATGGACATGGAATTGTGGAATTGTGGAGATCTCAAACTTTCTTTAATAAGTTGCCTTGGTCATGGTGTTTCGTCATGGCAACAGAAGGCAACTAAGACAGTTACTGTTGGGCACAACCTCCTAGTAATCTTGCCACTTACATCATTTTGAAGAGCTTTTGACAACAAATGTAAGATAACTAGATTCAGCCTCATATTCCAAATGCAAGTAATGAACCCAACACGTCTTTAGAATGGCTAACTAGTTATTTTCAAAACCCCAGTTGTCAACAACTGAACCATAATTTCCCCTGAAGTGCATGCATGTGAAGTATTGTCTGGACTGCCATTCACCTCAGGCAGACCCCATTACGATCAAACATCCCATCTCTGTCCAATGAGTCACTTAACCGTACAGGTTTATTTTAAACCAAACTCTGACTGCCAAGTTCTTTTTAAAAGTGACCCAAAACAGAAATTTCTATGAGAGTTTTTTGTTTCAAATCTTATAACATTCTCATAAAATCAGTTCAGGATGGAATATAGGCCTATATGTAAACATTAACACCATACTGGCTTGAGAACCAAACCAAAGAGTACCTTTATGACTAGGGAGTAGACAAGGCTTTTCAGAACATAGTGAATAGATTCCAGAAAGAAAAAAAGAATAAATTAGACCTCACCAAAATTAAAAACTCCTACTCACCAAAAGGCATGAGGAAAATAAGCAAGCCACAGGGGGAACATATATTTATAAAACTCAGATTTCACAATGAACTGGTATCTAGGATACATAAAGAATGTGGACAGCTAGGAGTAAAGGAGAATGATCAAAATGGGTGACTTGGACATTTCACCAAAGGAGATGCAGGAAAGGCCAATAAGCACATGTAAATCTGACAGACATCATTAATCATCAGAGAAATGCAAATTAAAACCACAACACTCCACCACCATGTATCCACCAGAAGGCTGGCAGGGATGTGGAGACACTCGGTTTTCTTACATTCTTTGGGAGAGTAGGAGTTCGGAACAGTACATATGCTGTGGGGAAAGGTCTGGCAGTAACTTCCACAACTAAACAGTCATACCACGACCCGGCTATTGTAGTCTCGGGTATTTACTCAGGGAAAATGAAAACACATGTGTCTACAAGAAAAAAAGAAACAAAAGCTTGTATTAGAATGTTCATAGCAGCTTTATTCATAGAAACAGACGCTCATCAGTAAGACTGGATCAACAACAGTACGAATACTATCCAGGAGTCGAAAGAAACAGAGCAGGCTGGTATTTAACTCAGAGTACTGACCTAGAATGTTCAAGGCTCTGTTCAACCCCCAGCATATAACAAAGCAAAAAAAAAAAAAAAAAAAAAGAAAGCAGAACAAAGAACTAAGGAAAACTCCACAGATACATGCAGCAGTGTGAAAGGACCTCAACAAAATTTATGATGGATAAAAGAAGGCTGACACGAAGCAGAACCTACTGGATGGTTCCCCGTGCAGACAGCTGAACAGGTACAACAAATCTAGCATGGAAAAGCACAGTGCTGACAGGGCAGTCAGGAGGTAGAGGTGGGCAGTGTGGGCTGAGCGCAGAAAGATGAGGACTTCTAAGATGATGGATGATGCTACCGTTCTTCATCTCGGCTGAGGGGTTGTTTAAACATGTACCCACTGAGTCCCAGTAAGAGAGAAAATTAGGATTTATGTTTTATCCTATGTAAATTTTAACTAGAAAGAAAAAAAAAAAAAGAACCAAATGCAAGCAGTAAGTTCTACTTAATGATAAGCACACTATAGTATTTATAAGGAAGGGTACTTACACATGACCTGTTGAAAAGTGTGTGAAAAACAGTTGATGGATAGTTGGAGGGGCTGATAAATGATTAACTATATAATAAAGTAGGCACATTAAACTTAATAGTAGGCACTAGGGAGCCTGTATGGGTGTTCATGATAAAAGCCTTGACCTTTCCTCCATGTTTGAGATTTTTAGGAGGTTCAGAATGCCAGTGTATTAAAAGCTCCAGCTACATCAGACCATCAGGCCTACCTCATGGAGGGCTTACAGTCGAGCAACCTGTCAGGGGCAGATAATTATCATAGAGCTATTAAGTCAGGTCCCTCCCTGGGCTCAAGGGGATCTTTTTCAAGCCCCAAAGGGAACTACTCTGAAAGATGTTCTTCCTTGAACCCTAAAGCAGTTCAGACATGAGGACTGTCAGAGAGAGGCTTCCAGCCTGGAGAGCTCACAGCCTGTGCCAGGAAAATACTGGAACTTCAAAGCACAAAGTCTGTGCTTCTAAAGAATGTCCTCACCCATGGCAATAGGTGCCTGTGTGGGCAAGCTGTCAGTCTCTGGCCTCTGAATGCACATGCATGGACATGTGCACCTGCACACTCACATACATACATACATACATCACATGCATAAAACATACTCCCACTCACAAAATGAATACATGAAATACCATTTTTTAAAAATGCTTTTTGAATACTTCATATAGATGTACAGGCTGAAGATGCCCAAATGAGAGTTCCTTGTCTAAAATTAAACACCACACAGAAATGCAAATACCCCTTAGTTTTGGCAAAAAGAAAAACTTTAGGATTCAGAAATTCAATTTATAATTTCTTTGGAAATAATGTATATGTATGCTTTTACTTTTTGTTTGTTTGTTTAACTTTCTTGGCAAGTGAAAACAGATAAGGGAGTAGAGAAAAGAAAGAAAGGAGACATGGAAAGGTAGGGATGGGAGAGGGAGGCTGATTCTGCCATCCCATATACAGTATAAAGAACATAAAAAAAAACTTTCTAATAGATACAAGAGTCTTCACAATTGACACACACTGGCTGCAGTTGTGACTCGTGTAGAATGCACTCACTCTTAATCATGCAGAGGTAAATTATGTAAGCAGCCTTTACCATCACAGACAACCTTAAGAAGGACTTTGAACATGACTTACAGACCCTGGCTAGGGCCAGTCTGACTGGTCCTGAATTGGTTTGAAATCACCACATCTCATTTGCTTTGAGTTTATCTGTGGTTTTGGCTCTATGAGCTTTTTTGGTTTTGTTCTGAGACTTCATTTATTATTATTTTTTTATTTTATGTGCATGAGTGTTTTGTCTTCATTTATGTATATATGCGCACCACATGCATATCTGGTGCCCTCAAAGACAGAAGAGGGAGTTGGATTCCTGGAAATTGAGCTATAGGTGGTTGTGAGCCACCAGGGGGATGCTGGGGGTCAAACTGGATCCTTTGCAAAAGCAACCAGTGTTCAAACCACTGAGCCATCTCCAGCTCCACATTTGTAAATTCTTATTTATTGCTTAACAAGATAGTTACACAGTGTACGCTTGATAGGGTCTGAGGATACATTACTGATCAATTTTGATGGAATTTGCATTACTGGAGTAATTGACAATGAACAGAAGTTGCTGTAATGTTACAAGTACATTAATGCTCTAAAAGAAAGACAGGCGATGTCTTGGGAGAATTCAGTCTCCCAGGCAGTGCTAGAGAAGGCATTCTAGAAAGAAGTGACATGTTGGGGTTAGGAATCAGGGAGGGATTTAATCCTTGCTGCCCTAACTCAGAGATCTTGAGGAAATGTCATGTCCAAGACTACAGCATTTCAATGAATGTTCAGTTCAACACTCATGGAGTGTTGTACTGGGGCTATTTTCTAGGAGGAAAAAAAAACAACCCAGATGTTGGTTAACCTTAACTAAACTGGACTGTTCTGAACGGAAACCACAGAGCTCTGAAAATGTGGCCAAGCCAGGAGAAACAGAAAGACCCTGCCAGCAGGGGATGGTATAATCACCACCGTGGAAACGAAACGTGAGCCTCCCTCATCTCCAGTTTGGAAAATGTCGGCAAAATTCACTGTGAAGACCTGAGAGCCCCTGAAAGGCAGGAGTTTCTACTAAGATGATTATTATTTCAGATTTACTTCCAGAGCACATTAATTTGTTTCCCTGTTCATTTTGATCCACAGCATGGCAAACATCTGCTGAAAATACCTGTTGTCTCCATCTGTAAACCAGGCCAGCCAGCTGAACAAGACTCTCCTTCTAGTCAGGCCCCTCATTCAAGAGCAAACGGAATAATCTCAGTAGGGTCACCAAATCTAAAATTAAGCCTAAAACCAGATCAGCCCGATCTACTTATCTAAGATAGTATTTGAACCAAGCCTGCTGCAGAAAAAATGGCTTCTTCCTGGATCCCAGGGTCCCCCAATGGATCCAAGGCCTTCCTGCCTGCACCCCTCTTAGCAGTCATCCTGGTCTGATGCTAAGAAGTATATTAATAGCCTGTGTACATTAAACTTGCTCTACTTCGAGCACACTGCTTAGTGGTCTACAGAGGACAACTCTGCCCAGTTATTTCCTATTAATAAAGTGTCCAGACCCCCTCAGTACACTAAATGCACCCTCATGGCTTACTTCAGTAAAGCCATCTCTTAAAACTGAATTGTCAAAGCTGTATTCACTCACTATACAAAAAGATCTACAGTAGAATCATAGCCTTTAACATAATATTTTATAACAAACAAGAGGACATCAAAAAGTTTGTCAACAGGCTTTTTTTTTTTTTTTTGCTAATACCACATAAAAGTAAAAAAATAGTTTTGTTCTTTAGTACCATGATAAAAAAAATAACTAATGGTAGGCGGCTGGAGAGACGTCTCAGCAGTTAAGAGGACTTGCTGCTCTTTCAGAGGACCCAAGTTCGAGTCCCAACACTTACATGGTGGATCACAGCCTTGTGTAATTCCAGTCTCAGGGGATCCAATGCCCTCTTCTACATCCTCAAGCACCAAATGGTGCCCAGGTACACATGCAAGCAAAAGCCATACACTTAAATAATTTAAAAAATATTAGATTGGACCTAGCACAACTTCTGACATCCTAATTAAAGGGTACAAATGCAAATTAGATATTACTTTATGAGGATATTAAAACAGACTGGTCATCAAGCTTGGGCATTTTCTTAAAAGTTTTCTATTTCAGATAACTCTACAAAGCTATGCAAAATTCACCAACGTAATAAAAGTACTCAAAGGTTTATACTACATTAGCCTCCCTGTCCCCACTTTCCTTATTCCCAACTGGGGCTTTGGGTAGGTTAGGCAAACACTCAACCACTCAGCTGTCATTTTACCTTTTATGTTGACACAGGGTTTCACTAAGTTCCCCAGACTAGACTCGAACCCTTACTGTAGCCCAGGCACAACAGAACTTGTAATCTTTGCTTCTGTCCTCCCTCCCAGGCATCTGAGATTATAGGCCTGCTACCGGGACCAGCTTACACTCACCATTCTATGGGGTTTCTAAAAAGAATGAAAATCAATGGAAATTACCCAGTTGAACTAGGAAGGTACATACTTTGAGTGCCATTAGCTATAAATCCCAAGAGTCAAAGACAACTGAGTCAATAATGGAAAAAAAAAAAACAATGTAGGCAATTTGATTCAAGTACTAATTCATAAACGTCTCTTTCTTACATGAATAAAGTAGATTTGATAATAGGTATTGACCCAATTACAGGAGCGTGTGCGTAGGTAGAGACCATCTCATAGTCCATCATAAAGCATGAACACATTCTCAGTACACATTTATTATGCTATTATCCTTCCACGATTTAAACAAAGTATTTGCTTTTCCAAGTTCTGGCTTATTTCAAAACTAAATTTGTATCACTAGAATTGGGTTGCCCCTGGAAGCCCTGAAATCACTGCGGCACCACAATACCACTGCTGCCAAAAATTAAATTAAAAAAAAAGGCCAATGCTGGGTCATATTTTTTTCTTTTCCTAAACTTAGGAAGCTTTTGCAAATCAGATTTAAAAAAAAAAAAGATGTGGGCCAGGGAGATGGCTCAGAGGGTAAGACGTTTGCTGCTGAGCCTCACAGCCAGAGTGCAATCTCTGGTACCCACAGAGTGGGAGGAGAGAACCAGTTCCTGAAAGCTGCGCTGTCACCTCCACAGGCGTACAGGTGTGTGTGCATGCACAGGTGTGTGTGCACGCACAGGCGTGTGCTCCAGCGCTCACACATACAGATACAGAGTAAGAGTTAAAAAAAGCCTCTTGTGACTAACAGAGACGGCTCAGCATCTATAAGCATGCCTTTACATGAATAGTGGTAAGGTGTTTTCAGAAACACTAAAAATTCACTATGCCAGTGTCCTTCATAAACGAAATCTCTCTCAACCTTTAACGAGCCACGGCAAGGCAAAGGAGCTATTTCAAATCCAAATGATGGTATTTTAAAATGTTTCCACCATTTGTTTGGTAAATAAAAAAAACAGGGAACGTTAAAATCTCCCTGAGGATCCTGTTCCCTGATTCTGAGTAATCTACAGAATCGCATTTTTCACATGCATGGCACTTTTCCAAGCCACAGGAGTATGGAAAACATCAGTGCTGGGATCCAAAGTTTGCTGTGCTTTCAAAAGTAATCATTTTCCTTTTTTCAAGATGCCACTGTAGGTCTCTTGCATTTCAGTAATAAATATTAAACATCACTTTGCTATTTTGGTTCATCTTTGAGAAAAGCATTAGTCAGTCCAGAGGGAAACACTATGTTTTTTTGGTTTGTTTGTTTTTTTTGTTTTTTTCTGTCATTTGAAGAAGGAGACCACATGCTTCAGTTGTCTACTATGGCTGGTGGCCCTTATTCTAACAAGGAGGGAAAAAAAATCTAATGCCCAACGGTCATGTTTAATATATCTGCGGGCTGGAATTCAGTTACAGTGGCTTTCAAAGAGTCCTTTTATTAAGTTTTCGTGAAACTTAAAAAAGTTTTAAAATCTGCAGGAGGCCAGACAGAGCACTGGCGCTACACACTGTAATCTGACACTAGGCTGAAGACTGACCAAGTTTAAGTAACCCAAGAGGAACTGTTTCCTGCTTTCGGTTAGAACAGTCGACAATGACCTGTAGTAACACTGCCGAGGCGGGGTTACTAGCGGGCAGTAGATGTTGCTGTCAGGAAGTTGGTGTCTGGGGTTTTCTTTTTCTTTTTCTTTTGTAAGAAGTCAACCGGGCTCTCCCATTAATAGTATAGAGACCAGAAAAACCAAAACAAGAGTTGGAAAACCCACCCAGGCCAACTGTGCTTTGCAAAACAAATTTAAGTTTTTCCTGAACTTCCTCTGCACGGAGTCAAATTTGCCCGGGAACATCTCTGAAAGGCATGATAGTCCCTTCTAAGTGGAACCAGAGGTATACTTGGCATTGGTTTATTTCTGCCTCACTTTACCTTGTCTGCTCCTGTAAGATGAGATGGGGCTCCACAAAGAACTTGACTCTCAGTTTGAGCCGGTAAGGTGCCAGTCCGTCCATCTGCTGGGAGATCCGGTTTCTCAGATTCAGCCATAAGCTTTCACCTTTGCTGCCGGTGAACTGCAGTCCAAAATAATCAACTTCTATGATCCCCAATCGCCGACACACCTAAAAACAAAGGTAGCGGGTATAAGCAATGTAAACTCAAGGGCTCCCTCTGAGAGAAGGGCAGCCACTTACTTGGACCTTGTTATAATTCCAGTTCTACCTTGTAATAATTCCAGTGGTAGAATGGAAAAAGAATGTTTTTAAGGTACTATCGATGTCCAAACCCAGAGCTCAGAGGAGGCTCAGCCTTGCTTGAATATTTCTAGGGTCTGGCCAATTGCACAGAGAAAGGAGTCCCCCAAAACAGACTTTCCAAAAGCCTGAGAAGGAAGAATCCAAGGGTATTTTATTTCTTACTCCAATCGCTGGAATCCCCTCCACCAGCACCATCTGCACAGCTGATTTGGCAGCTTATTATCTGGACAGTTTTAACCATCTGGATTCCAAAAACACAAACACATTGGGGAAGCATGCCACAAGTGTCAGCTAAGCCTTACAAGTGGCTTTCCAATCAGCTCAGGTCTACAGGTCCCGAAGGCACAGTGTTTGAAGGGGATCAAATGTGTCTGCCATATCCACCATGCAAATACGCTCAGAGCCTTGTCACACTAAAGAAAACACACGTGTAAAGACCCCAAGCAGGAGACTGCCAGAACCGTTCCCCGCAAATTACCCAGGATACTCAGGAGCCCCAGCAAGCCAGGAGTGTCAGGTGAACTCTCCTTCTGAAAAGTGGCTTGAGACCTGGGCCCACCTGGTCAGCTAGGGAACCCCGGAGCCCGCGACTGCCTGCAGCCACCTCATCTCGGGACGTGGGTGGCACTGCCGGGCTTTTGCGAGGACCCCACGGGCGGCATCACGCACACACCTGCGGCAGGTGTGCCGGGCCGCCTTCTTTAGAGAAAAGTGCCGGGGTAAGGGACAGGGTTGCAGCTCCCGGCAGTGTCCTGGTTCCCAGGCCCGGGATCCCCCCACCATACGCGTTCTCTACTCCCCCCACCCCCGCCGCCCGCGGGGAGGAGGAGGCTGGAGCCTGGCGTCCGGGGCGCGCTCCGTGGGCCGCTGCTGCAACGTCGCCCGGCTCCTGAGGACCAAAGCCCCAGGCTTCCCGGGGACAAGCGGGGATCCCCTTTCTGATCGTCACCCCCACCTGGTTGAGACAGTCCTCGCCGTTGGCTTTTGCCTCCACCTCCACCTCCATCAGCACTGCGTCCGGCCTCGTCACATAGCACAGCATGGCTGGGGCCCCGCCACCGCCGCCACGGCCGCTTCTTCTCGGGTGTACGCCGGGGCTGTCGCCTCACTGTAATCGCTCTAAGTCGGCTCCGGGCTCCGTGAGGAAGGTGAAGCGGTGCGGCCGCCTGCCCTGCACCCCACGCAGCCCGCCGCTCGCGTCCCCACCACCCCCGCGACAGCCGGCTCCTGGGTGCTCCACGGCCGCGCCGCTCGGACAGCCCGACTGCTTGCGCCGCGACAGGCACGCGTCTTTTATAGAGGCCCCGCCCCCTCCGGCGCCGGCCTCCGCCAATCACGGCGCAGTTGCCCCTCCTCCCCAGCCCCGCCAGCCAATACATAGTTCCGATAGTCTGCAGCCCCACCTCCCGGCACCGCCTGTCGAGCTGCGGGAGGTGGGAGCCCCTACCCCCACCCCTGTACCGTCACGGCCTCTGCCGCTGGGCGACGCTCCTCCTAGCCCGCTGTCGCCTGCAGCTCCAGGGGACGCCTTTCTGTCCTGGCTTTAGAGGACCGTGATCAAACGCTCCCGCGATGCCACTGTTCTCACGACTCCCACTCCAGTAACCAGGTGGTTTGTGAGAGCCAAGAGGGAAGCCGGCAAGCCCGAGCCTAAAGTTAAGGCTTTCCGCCCGGGATTTGCCACTGAGGTTTGTAACACGCACAATTTGAGCAGAAAAGTTTTTGCAGTTGACCAATAATAAGCTGGGTAGCTTGATCTGATAGCACCATTCTTACATTAACGCGTGCCAAGGGTTTTTAATGCGTGGGTTCTGCTAAACCGAAACACCTAACAGAGAGCTGGGGCCTCCATTGTGTTGCCCATCCTGTGTAGCATCGAATTCGCTCACTATACACCTGATACTTCCTCTGTCTTTTCTCTGCGACAGCCAGATGTTATTCCATCTTAAAGGTAAGGGGCTCACCTGAGGACCTAGCGTGGCGGGGGTGAGGAGTTAGTCTCAATAGAAGAGATTATTTGTCTTACATGTCTTCACTACCTGTTTCTCTTGGTCTATACAATTACTTTGTCTCTTTGGTTTGTAACAGTGCTTCTCAACTTGTGGGTCGCAACCAGTTGAGAGTCAAAGGACCCTTTCACAGGGGTGTCACCTAAGACCATCAGAAAACACAGGTATTTACATTATGATTCATAATAGCAGCAAAATCACAGTTATGAAGTAGCAACGAACTTAATTTTATGGTTGGGGGTCACCACATCGTGAGGAATTGTATTAAAGGGTTGCAGCATTAGGAAGGCTGAGAACCACTGGTTCATGAGATAAGCCAGATGTGGGTTTCAGCCTTGAATCCTTGGAAAACTTTGTCTCAATGAAGCCTGGTATCCTCACAGTAGAATAGAGACTAGATGCTAATAGGAACTAGACTTCCCTCAGCATCCCTGTGAAGCAATCGCCATCCCTGCCTGCCAATGACTGTATCTCTGTCCCAGTGGCCGTTTACTTGCTGTGTATTTAAGACAATGTCTTGCTATATAGCTCAAGCTGGCAGCGCACCTCATACTTGGGCTCAGTTATACTTATTTCTGAGATGTGGAGAGAATCAGAGAAGAAGGGATGAATCTTAACACAGCCCTTGGTTTAAGCCAATTCGGGGCAAACGTATTCCGGCAAAGTCGGACGCTTGCATCGGTGGCTTCATTCTGCTGCTTGCTCCCTGCATTCCAGGCGGCAGATTTGGGAAATGTGTCCGGGAGATAACATTTAGATTATCGTTATCTAATCTCTGCTCCATCACGTGAATGTTCAGCACAAGGAGAGGAGGCCATATGGAAACTGGTTATAGTGGTTAATATTTTTGAAAGGCCAAAACCAAAGCTAGCTAGCTTAAGAAAAGGGGAATTTAGGGGACAGATTTGGGGAAGCCCTAGAAACTGAGGGGACGGACCAGAAGTGGAAACGAGTGGAAAAGAGCTGAGGAAGAACAAAAACAAAACAAAAACCCAAACAAAATAAATAAAAACAAGAGAAGAAAATAAAACAAAAGCATTGCTATTTTTGGGGAGCAGCTGTCTTTGAGACTGTCTTCCTTTGGGTTTGGGCAGGGATTTTTTTTTAATGGTTTTTTTCAGGGAAATGATTCTATATTTATATTTTTAATATGAGCAGCTAAATAATTTGTAGAAGCACAGGAAATGTCTGTCAGGTTTAAATTTTTTTAATTAAGAAAAATTTAACAACCATCATTTGCTTACAAAACAGCTGATTAAGATTGACAGGGGGTTATCTAATCCATATCCATTGAGTTCCTTTTCTGGGATCCTCAGTAAAGATCTTATCATTTTAAAACCAAGTAGCACCTGATAAGGGCAGGTGAAATGGCTCTGTAGGTAAAGGCACCTGCCACCAAATCTGATGACCTGAATTTGATCCCATGACAGAGAGAACCAACTCCCACAGGTTGTCCTCTGACCTCTGCATGTTACACATATGAACGCTAAGATATAACAATTGTTTTTTTAA